>NC_068547.1:3333333-3636363 GCF_026212275.2 Microplitis demolitor | reverse complement strand
AGAAATGAATTAGTCATCAGAGTTCAACCAGGTGAAGCTTTATACATAAAGATGATGACTAAAACGCCAGGAATAACATTTAATATGGAGGAAACAGAACTTGATCTCACTTATGACAAAAGATACAAAGTAAATAAAAATTACATAATTGATTTATTTATATTTTTATTTATTTAATCTGTACACTGTAAAAAATTAGAAGTGATCCCGATTTTATTTAAATCCGCATTCACTCCGATTCGGAGTTTTAATATTAAAATACTCCGGAGTAAATTTCAATCTTAACTGGAGTTTTAACATTAAAATAAACTCTTTCGTAGTAAATTTTACTCCAATAGGATTAAATAAATAGTCACCCACTTCGCATTTAATCCGTGAAACCACAAATTTTTTACAGTGTAATCTTATAGTTAATTAACTAATTAATTAATTATTTATTTATTTATTTATTTAGAATTTAAAGCTTCCTGATGCTTATGAGCGATTAATATTAGACGTATTTTGTGGATCTCAAATGCATTTTGTACGAAGTGATGAGCTGTCAGAAGCATGGAGAATATTTACTCCACTACTTCACCATATTGAAAATGAAAAAATCCCACCGATTCCTTACAAATATAAGTCACGTGGACCAAAACAAGCCGATGAAATGGCTAAAGAAAATAATTTTGTCTACTATGGATCTTACAAATGGCCAGAACATCGTTAAATTATTTATAAAAATCTCAAGAAGTCGCAAAAAAAAATTTCATATTTTTTTTAGCGACACGCTAACAAATTTATCCACTTTTTAAATAATTATTTGAAATAATTATTAAATAAGTGCCTTAAATAATTAATGCCCACTTTCTATACAAATTTTTTATACTGAAATTATTTTTAAAATAAAAACCGTACGACTGTACGTTAAAATAATAAAATTTTATAACAAATATATTTTGTTAATTATTTAAATATAAATAATAATTTTTCATTGATAATTTATTAACTAAAGATAAATAAATTTTACATTTTTTTTTTTTTTATAAATAACTTGTACACAATTTAAAACGCTTGTACTCAAAATAATATAAAGAATAATAATTATTAATTAAAACAATGATTTACATGAATTAATTATTATTCATTAACAAATGCCGCTACTTTAAAAAAAAATATATATGTTGTTTAAATGATAATTAATTTACGAAGACATTTCATTGGTTCTATATATGTTAATTAAAATAATTAAATCTTAATCTATGATATAACACGTAACTTTCAGTTATTCTCATTCGATTACACGCACATTCAAATTTATATCGTAAATTATCTCATGTTAATTAATAATTACGTTCAATATAAATAGTTGTTATAAATTTAATGAGTTAAAATTAAAAAAAAAATTTCTCTCACTCACTCACTAAAATTATTTAAAATTCAGTGAAAAAGATTTTATCTATTTCAATTTCACGGGTTGAAAACCTTGCAATCGTAACACTAGTCAATACTTTGAATAACTAATTAATGCATCAGAATTGTTATTAGTAATTATAGTTATGATAATAATAATAGTATTAATGATCTAATGCCTAAATCTATTGTACAAAAATTAAAACAAAGTGCTCGAGTATCATATTAATGAGTATTATTTGAGCCAACAGATTGGGATTAATTTATATTTCACAGCGAGTCATTTCCAGCAGTTTGTCCCAGTCTATACTAGTTTGAAAGACTTCCTGTTGTAACCACAACTCGTAGTGCTGTTTAAATTCATCTGTTAGCTCAACATTCGCTCCTAGTACGGACGTTATCGACGTGTCAAGAGGCTCCATTTGTTCATCTTTATTTACATGTATGTATCGTCGGTTATTAAATTGATCAACGCATGCTCGAAGTGCACATTCTTCTGCTTGAAAGTCCCATGGTCTTGCTTCGAGATCTATAATTTAATAAAATTAGCATTTTATTTAAGGTAACACCCAGTATCCGATCAGGGAACTATCGGCCATTCGCACTTATGGGGGTCGCTTACTGAGACAAGGGGTCAAGGGTCTAAGAAAACGTAACCGCAGCTCATCAACTAATTTTGCAAATTTTTCTTTTGGTTTTTTTTTTAATTTTGTTTTTTTTGTTATGATAGAAAGTCTGTATATCAAGTGCAGGAGGGAAGGGATCGATTATTTGTGACGCATTATTGATAGGAGAGCCGCAGAAAATTTGACGGCGTGACAAAGAGGGGAAGGGAGGTCTAAAAGGTAAAATTTTGTGTGACGTTTTATGAACGGTCCCCTAGTATCCGATCATTCGTGTATTTATGTATCTATATATAGCAAATTTTTCTAATTATAGACATACGGATAGATGAAGTGATCAAGTACTAGTTCCCTGATCGGATACTAAGTCTAGCTTTATACATTTTAATTATTTAATTGTAAATAAATAATTTAATTACCGTTGCCGTATGCCCAGTCATCATTAAGACGATGCCGTACTTTAGAATAAATAACACTTATTGTTTTCATATTTGTTTTACGCCATTGCCTGCCTAGATACTTTGTTTGCATTTTTAAAAGTTTCAAAACATACAACTGCATCATTGCATGTCTTACTTTCAAAGTTCTCTTTAATATTGGAGCTGATTTAAATACAACCAACATCTGTATCAAAATAAAATCCATGCGTTAATTTTTATTTGAATTTGCCTCTTATTTTTAATAAATACTAACCATTATTCTACTATGTTTCCATTTAGTCAGTTTATTAAGAATACGTAATAAATTAATACACGAAAATACATTTCGCCATGAATAAGATTGGCTGTCACCGATCTCCAAACTTTCAGCTGTCAATTCCGGCTGGTCACCAATTACACAAATTGGAAAATCAAGTATAGGAATCCTGAAATATAATTCATAAATATAGATAGTAATTAACACTTTATAAATTAACATCTTTAGTAAAAATTCCTCAACTCAATTTTTTTTTTTTTTAATGAATAAAAAAGACATTTCAGAAACGTCAAAAAATTGAGTTAGATTTTCTACTGTGCTCTTAAATATAGAACTACAGTACAATCCATTAATAACATATGATTTTTTCTCACTTTTAATTAAAAATAAAATTTTAATTTACACGAGAGTAAGAAGAGCGACCAAAATTACAATAATCAGATTGTACTGTAGCAAAAAAAAAGTTACTTACACATTTTTAGCTTCAATGTAAGACAAAATATTTTGATTAAGAAATTTAAGAACTAGTGGTATACAATTAGCGAATACCAAATGTTGTGACATGAATTCAAATTGATAAATATGATTTATCTTAAAGTGCTTCAATAAAAGAAGCAGAATAGCTGATACAGCTTTAACGATTATTTCTTTATGACGATTAACATCAATACCTAGTTTCATTGATTGTAAAACAGTCATTGGCATTTCTTCAGGCAGTACATCCGCCATAATATTTATACTGTCAGTCTTGGCCTTGCTCGTCGGAGCAGCAGCGAGTAAAATTTTTAACAGAGCGATCATGTACTGCGGCAGATTTGCTAGAATAGCCTGATATAAAATTTCCGTGGGGTTTTGTCTCAACGGTGGCTCGGGTGTCGTCAGCGGATTTCTCGCTATTTCTTCTTCCTTGATAATCTGTACCTCAGCCAGCGACGTGTACATGTGACGTTTGAGTGTCTGAACTCCCTCGTGAATAGGCTGGGGGAGTCCAATCAAACTGTCATTGTCTCCTTCTAGTTTATAGCCAACGAATTTTAATCTCGAGGTATCTAGAAACGCAGCGACGTCTTTCTGACGTACTTTGGGTGTCCAAGGTAGTCCCTTATTTCTAGCTGGTTGTGGTGTACTGGGTCTCGGTAGCTGCTGGTTATTTAAATCATCACAGTGATTGTTAGATTGATAAGAATCCATAGGCGGCTGGTCCATGTAACCCATCATCTCTCCATCCCCTTCATTGTCCCCGGAACCACCACCTTCAACAGAGTCTTCAGCTCCAAAGACCACAACCTCTTCATACGAACTCTGCTTCATCAAACGTCTGCGTAATTTTCGTCTGCTGGCGCCGAATGTCTGCTCGCCAATCAAATCAGTTGCACTGGCAGGTGGAGAACTAGCTCGCATCGTCTTAGCAACTTCGATAGTGTCCTCCTGATTTGTATCGAGCCCAAATTCCTCACGATACTCTCGTTTGAGTCTTCTCAGTTCGTCAATCCCGCCAAGCGAGACCAGTATCAACTTCCACAGCAACAACAGGACCTTTTTCATCGGAAAATGAGGCGCGGAACCGCTGCAAAAACACGTCACCATACCCAGTAATTTGACAATCAAAAAATCATCACCGTACGGGTGTATAAGTTCTTCTTTAAAGTTAATAACATTATTTTTATAAATACTGCTACCGATATTCTTTACTTCTTCTCTCATAACTTCAGTAATAATATATAAAACAGATATTATAACACGTAAATCAACAGAGTCAGCAAGACTTACAGCCAATTTTCTCATTGCGGAACTGGCTGTCGTATTATTCTCAATTTCAATGTTCAATAATTCAACAAACGCTGAAAATACACCGGCTTCGTAGAGCAACATAACGTTTGTTCGTGTCCACTCCTGCTGCTCTCTATCAGATTGCACTTCACCCCAGCAACCTTGAGCTAAATAAAGTATACATCTAGCAGCTTTCATACGCATATGCTTGTTCGATACCTCCAATTGATCAAGTAATTTTAATATCACTGACTTCTGCTGAGCTTCCGCAAGATTTTGCCACCATGGTCGCAGTTTGTAACTCTCCATTTGGTCATCAAATGCCTGATTAAATAATTTTTTATAAATCAATCAATCAATCAACAGCACATGCAATTTAAAAAAGTTTAACCAAACATACTTTGAGATTAAGCTGGAGTTCATATTGCTCAGTGTAACTGTACAACTCAGCAATTTCGTTGACATGAGTATCAGCGTCGTCGTAAACGAAGTCCAGGTCAGCACATTCCGCCTCATCCTGAAAAAATAATAATTCCATACTAAATAAATCTATAAATTATAATATCTAGTCCATTCTAAAAATATAAATTTTTATTTGTGACAAAAGTCAGAGGTCAGATGTCCAGCTGTCATATTAAATAAAAAACAGCTGAGTAAAAATGAAAACCGGCAAAGCAAATAAATAAATAAATAATTTAATGATTAATGATAACTTACATCAGAATCTTGTTTTTGTTGTCGATAAAAGGCATCAATACTTTTATTTGCCGCACGTTTTCCATTTCCATTGGCATCCATTGTCACCGCCTCGCCATTCACATTCATCAGAGGTCGCTGCTCGTAGTTATCACTGTTCTCAAACCTACTTCTATTATTTGTGTTTTTCATAAATCGTAATACATAATTATTTTCATCAGCCATTTAATTACTGACATCTACATCAGCATCCACTTCCTCATCCTCATCTGTGTTTATTTTATATCTTTCCTACACCAACACAGTAAAAAATTTATCACACAGTCAAAAAAAAATTACAACATCAACATACCCCACCCTTAAATATTCCATGACAAATAATAATTAATTAAATTATTTAAATATATCATGATCCTGAAGTTAGTAGACACTTAACAATTTTTGGATTTTCTTTCGACTATTTCATAAAAAAAAAACTAAAAATATGCACATGTAGAAAATTAAAAAAACTAGAGATGCAATTTTTTTTTTTTTAAATGCATCGTTGTTTAAAAATTCAACAATTATTAGAAGGCTATCAATATCATGAGTGTGAATGCAGCAGACAGACAAATTTAAAACTATAAATAAATAGAGTAAATAATTTTTAAAAAAATATTTATAAAAAATGCACTTGTCGATTTTTAAATTTTTTAAATGCGCATTTTTTTTTAATTTTATTTTATTAATTATTTACTCTATTCATTTTAAATTTGTCTGATGTCTGCTACACACACTCTTATCGTAATATATCTAATATTGAAAAATATATAAAATAAAAATACACACACTTATTCACATTTATATTGATATATATAAAATATACCAATTACTTGTATGTTATAAATACGACATATGACAGAACTAGTAAATGATGAGTCAAGTCATCATACTTTTAAAAAAATAATTACAGTTTAAATGGTACTCAAGTTTTCAAGTATCAGAGTTCACTTGTAGCAGCATGATCTAGAGTTTTGAGTCTACAGACCTGTGATATGAGACTCAGAAAAACTCCCACTTATGTTAGCTTTAGCTTATTATTTGTAAATATATATATCTATATATATGTACATTTCCCATGGATGTGACAGGCACACACACAACAAAATATATAAAGAACGAATACTATTGGCGATTGCAAGAGTCCTTGTAAGCTTTAGAGGAAACTTAAACGTCCAATAGAATACGAGAATTTGGTTATTATAAAATTACAAGTGTAATCCTTGTGTACAAGTTTATTGTTGGTAAAAAATAATAAGAGTTCTTGTGTTGGTGGTCTTTAGTCCTGTGCAGTGGATCAAGATCCAGTATTCAGTCAGCAGCCAGTTCCAGTTTCCAGTAAAATACCGAACACAGAAAGGGAATATAATTTAAGAAAGAGACTGGGGATTGGAGATAAACGTAAAAAGACAGAATAAGTGTGGCGACAAAACTAACAAAGGCGACATCAGTAAATCTCGGATCGCTAAATAAAAATATTTAGTTTTTTTGTTAGTAATTATAAATATATTTTGTTTATTAGATTTATTTATTTATCAATGAATTGTTTTATTTTTTAAAATTATTATTTAGGCTAATTATTATTTATATTTTTCTGCAGGTGAAATTGTCAGACATTTTCCGGCTTTTGTGGTTTACAGTAAACGTGACTTTGTTTGTTTTATTTGTAAAAATGCAGGGAACTATTATTGAAAATTTGAGCGGTAAAAAACTATCAGTGCTCGTTGTTTTATTGATTATTGGACAGATTATTTGTTTCTTAATTGGCGGTCTTATTGGTAAGTTTATTTATTTATTTACTTATTTATTTAATTCAAATAATTAATTTTAAAAATTTGTATTTCAAGCTCCGAAACCAGCAGCTAGTCAAAATATTCTCAGCACAGCATGCAAAGATGACAGAGTAAATGGTAGTGAGCCAGGTTTAAATAAATGGTATTATTCAAGAGGTAAAGGTGCTTGTCAATCTGTTGATATGTATCATTATAATTATGAAAGTCAGTATCAAGCTTTCCAAGTTGTTTGGACTTTTCAAGTAAATATATTTTATTTAGGAGAAATTTAAATAGAGCCACATTCTAATTTTTTTTTACACTATTTATTTATTTATTGACAGATGCCTTTACCAAGAGATGGTATTGTGTTTGATTACTCAAGATGGCAACAAAATTTAATTGGAGTGTTGCAAATAGAATTTATTTATCACAGTCAACTGCAACTTGGTAAATAAATAACATAAATTACTAATGAATGTTTGAAAGTACATAAATTACTGTTAAATTTATTTGATAGCACCGCGAACTCAAATTTTATTGGACGCACGATTGGCATATCGTAATAAAGGTGATCCAGATGACGCTTGGAAACCCTATGCTGCATCAAAAATTGAAAGAAATTTGGAATGTGTTTTAAATGACGTAAGTTTATTTAAACCCAAGTAACACAAAGACAACTTTAAGATGCCTTTTAATAAAACATACAAATGTTGGTCCTAGTCATGGGAAATTTGTGTTCTTAATTCTGAGCCAAAAACGTCATTTCAATTAAAAAGTCGTTTAGATGACAGGCAATTACTTGTAATTTGCTTTTTGCCGTCCTTCTGATTTTTTTATCAACATTTTGATGTCTTATCGATAAGTCAAAAAACAGCCTTAAAATTGTCATCTTATAGATGTCACAAAGCAAAGTGTGCTACTTGGGTATATAAACTATAATTTAAATTATAAAAATGACATAATATATATTTTAATTAAATTATTACAGCAATCAGACAGCTATAGTTATAATTGCAGTATGATACCTTTGTTTGAATTGGGCTCATTGTATCATGACTTTTATCTACTTAACATACGACTTCCTATTGATACTGAAAAAAATATAAACCAAGGACTTGGTCACATTGTGGATTTATGGCTGACTGTAAGTATTTAAATAAATAGTTTATTTATTTAATTTTCAACAATTAATAATAATAATATTTGTTTTAGGTGATTAATCAAAATGGAGGATTCACAAAAATTTGGGTCAGTTTAAAAACAATTTTCTTCCCTATTGTTTTATGTTTTCTTGCTTGGTACTGGAGGAGAATACATTTATTGTCACGATCTCCAGCTTTATTGGAGTACATGTTACTGGCATTAGGATTAGCTCTGTCATTTTTAAATAGTAAGTAAAATAATTTAATGACATTGTTATTATTACTAGTAATTAATTATTAATTTAGTGCCATTGGAATACTTGACATTGTCTTACGACATGCCATTTATGTTGCTCCTAAGTGACATTAGACAAGGAGTTTTCTATGCTGTACTTCTATCATTTTGGCTCGTTTTTGCTGGTGAACATTTGATGGTAACTAGACATAAAAAAATTATAGTATATTTTATTATACTTTATTTAATTAATTAATTAAATAAATTTTCCCTAAAGATTCAAGATGGGGATCAAAGAAATAGTTTGAAATGCTACTGGCGTCATTTGAGTGCTGTCTTTGTTGGCTGTCTTTCGTTATTTATTTTCGACATGTGCGAACGTGGTGTCCAGTTAAGAAATCCATTCTTTTCAATTTGGGTCACTAATATAGGAACTAAATTAGCAGTATCCTTTTTGTTTACTAATTAACTAAAATTTTAATTATAAATTACAATTATTTTCCTATTAGAATATAATAGTTATCATTTATTATTCTCGCTGGAATATCTGCTGGATTATATTTATTATTTTTAACATACATGATCTGGAAAGTATTTATAAATATAAGTATTAAAAGAGCAGCATTGCCGAGTATGAGTTCTGCTAGACGATTACACTACGAAGGTGTTATATATCGTTTTAAATTTTTAATGGTTGCTACTTTGCTCTGTGCATCTTTGACAGTTATTGGTTTTATACTAGGACAGGTAATTAATTGATTATTTATTGATTGAAAAATAATTTATTTATTTAAATAATTCAATAGGTTGCAGAAGGTCACTGGAAATGGGATGACGATATAGAGTTAGAAACAACATCAGCATTTTTCACGGGTGTCTATGGAATGTGGAATATTTATATTCTTGCACTATTATGTCTTTATGCACCTTCACACAAAAAGTGGCCAGCTGAACCGTCTGGTAAATTATTAAATTTATTAAATATTATTTTAAATAATTACCGTATGTATGGCTTTTAATATGGCTCTAAAATTTTAAATCTTGGGTCATCTTATCCGCCAGATAAAAAAATAAGAGTGGATTTTTTTTTATATGTTATTATTTATAGGCCTGTTTGACCCTGACTGACAAGGTCTAAATATATATAACCAGAGAAATTAAGCGACTTTTTGTTAATAATCAAATCTTTTCACGAGCCAAGAAACTCAATTTTATGGTGATGGTTGAAAAGGATAAATAATTTTAATTTTTTATTTTTTAATACTAAATTTGTTTTTACTGAAATGTTAAATATTAAAATTTACATTTTAAAGTTTTAAAAATTTTTTTTTCACAGTATCCTTAATACAGAATAATTTAATTTAAATATCGAGCAAACCTCATCACCATCCTTAATTTTAGATCATTTTTACGACGCTTATTTTTTTACAATATTCAATGACCTTGAGCTGTCATTACAGTATTTAAATTTTATTAATTAATTTGGAAAAAGTTCAATTAATTTAAAAAAAGGCAACGTACTTATAATTTCACTAGAATATATATATTAAAAAAAATTACAACTGTCATCAATTTGTAGCTAAGTGATATTTCATAAATAAGTTACAGTAAAATCACGTCAAGATTATAAATAAAAATTTCAAAATTTTTAAACTGAAATTTATTAAAATAAATTGTTTAAGTAGATAATTTTAACTTTATTTAATTAATTAATATAATTATGAGTTTATTTTATTTTAAAAAATAGGAGGAACTGCCTGGGAATGTCTTTAATTGTAAATTGTAAATTAAAAAGTTCTGCGTAATTTAGTACCATAAGTCAACATACGGTAATAATAATATATTAAAAATGTATTCAATAACTTGGAATTTTTTTTTTTAGACCAAAGCTTAAGCGAAGAAATAGAATTTGCAAGATTACCTACTGAACCAAATGAAATGTTGTCCTTGACAGCATTCGCACGTAAGACTGCGACTGAATAAATAAAAAAATTTTAAAAAACAAAACGAATTTAACTGCCATGACGAAGTATTTAGGAAACAACTTGATCAAGAAATATTTAAAACAAACAAAAAAGTATTTGTAGAATGATAGTTTAAACTAGAAAACGGATAATGCACAAATATGTGACTGATATTTTTCATTTCTCATAATTTTTTTTTATCTATTGATTAACAGTGATATTATTTAATACTATAGAATACTTATAAATTAATTTATACAAAATAGTTTTATGACGCACAAGTATAAGTAAATCAGTCTTCAATATTTTTCACTAATTAAAATAATTTTTTTTACGACTTAATGAAATAAGAGGACACAGGAAAAGATAAATAATTTATTAAATTTATTTGGTAAGTCTCAGGAAGTACTTAAAAAAAAATTAATAAAATTATATTTCATTATTATTTTTAACGCACTACATATCAATGTTGGGCATTTATATATATTTAAACAATCAATCAGTCATATTTATAATCGCAAATATGAAGTATTAATTAATTTAAAAATTATAAGTACCATAGTATTAATCATTAAGTGTAAAGTTTTTTTTAATGCTATAAATTAATAACGTAGTAATTTTATAAATATATATTACAGTAATCAATTTTCAATGAAAAAGGTCTTCCTGCAAGATTTAAATTATTTATTATTAATAAATTAATCCTTGCTAAATAAAGGTCTATAAATCTATACACTTTATTAAATAAAAATTTGCAAGGTGCAATAATGCGGGATTTTTAAATATTCATTATAATTTATAATTTTTTTTTATATTTTACAAGTACTTAATCTTAATACTATTATTGTACGATTTATTCTAACTCTTTGTATATTATAATATATTTCTTAACTTTTGTACCGAATTTTTAAAAATAAATACTTATGTAAACTAGATTTTATTTTTTATTTTTCATATTTCTTATCCATCTGGAAAAATTACAATGACCAAAGATAAATAATTATCCGGGTAAAAATAAAAATTTGATGTATGAAAAATTGTCAGCTGATTTTTTTGAAATTTAAAATCAATAAAAACTCTGGTCTTGTACCTTTTTCAAAAAATTCCAGGTGAGCCTCAGAAATGAGCCGTCGTTTAAATTTATGAGTTAATAGAAAAAATTTTTGTAAAATTTTAAGATTTTTTTTTACACAGATTATTATTATAATCAAAAGATGTTGTATTAATTATGAATTTTATAATTTATGTTTAAAAATACTTTTAATTGATTAAAAGTTTAAAATTTTAATTATTACAATGATTATTTTACTCAGCAAAACGATTTCTTATCGAAAAAAGGTAGCGTTTAAGACGTTTTGGACACTTGAAAAGTTTAAATAAAATAATTTATACAAGGCGCGCAAACATAAGTAATTTTTAAAAATACTTTTATCCAAATATTAAAATAGAAATTTTATTTTACACTTTTCATTGATTAAAATAAGGTACATCATGTCCAGAAATAGAGCAGTGGCCACTAATGGTACCTCTACCCTACAAGATAATTTTTCAAGTCCTAATCTTGTAAGTCTAGCAAGTCATCAGCTTTGCTATTAAGAATAATAATTTAAATACAAGAATATTTTATCAATCGTAAATTTGTTATCATCTTAAATGTTTAGTGCACAGGACATTCCACAACTGATGCGCTAAGACATCAAGCTCTTAATTTTCAAACATTTTCTTTCCATCACTACAATATTTTTTTACCTGAGTAGTCTAAAAGTCTACACTAAATTAATTTGACTGATAAATTTTATAATTTGACAGTATGACATATTATTGAATATACATTTATATATCTTTGCCTATAGTAGCTAAAAAATAAATATTTTTTTTAAGAGAAAAATATTTATATTTACAATTGTTAGATAATAATTATCATTATTAATTAATCTTAAAAAATAAGCTGAATTGGAACGCTTTGAATGAGATCACTGATCATTATTATCTCTGTTACTGTTTCATCAACAACTCAGTCTTTGAATTAATAAAAGTAAAGCTAATTAAATAAATAAATAAATAAAATTAACTACGACTATTAATTTTAATCTGGTTCTCAACAGTAAGTTTTAGTTCTAATAACTTATTCCTTATCGGTTGTAAATGTGTCCCAATCCATTCGTCTATCGTCGGCGCAAAAAATATTGCTTCCATTTGAACTTTTAGGTAAGACTCTAATGATGAATGTTCAAGCAGCATGCTAATAAATTAATATATAAATATATTATACATAGATGGAAATCGTGTTTCATCCTGAGACTAAGTTTCAATACTGGTATCATGAAAAATTAGTATATTACACATCTAAGGAGGAAAGTAGGACATTCTAAACCACGTGTATAATTTGCGGCAACATACGAATTGACACGTCTTACTTTCCTCCGTGCTGTGAATACGATTTTTTACTAGACCTACACCTGAAAGTTAAAATTTTTGCCTCTCTTAATAGGAAGAATGACAACGCGCTAATTTTTATCATTTGTTATTAAAGAAAAGAACGAATTTCTTCCCTCTAAGCAGGACAGGAATTTAAACTTTCGGTACAGGTATGGTGAAAAAATATTATTAATGTATTTATAATTACTCAGTGAATGCAGGAAGTAAACTCTCAAGTTGCATTGGATTTGTATAATTATTGGCTAATTGCCATGGATTCATCCACGTTAATATTCTAAATTAAAAAAAAATAATAATTAAAATAGTTCATTAATAAATTAAACTAAATAATTTAATAAAATAAAAATATACTTACTGTTCACTGTTAACTGTATTGTCATACTTAATTTTAAAATTTAAAAACCACTCAATACCGCCAGTTAATTGCCACCCGGGATACGACAAATTACTAGGAATAGGAGCTGGTCTAATCTGCGGATTAATGTGCAGCGGGTGATCAATGTACCCTAGACTTTTGGCAACTTGCATGTGCGTTTGTTCCGAGTATCCGTGCAACCATACTCTTAAACAAAGTGCCAGCGAGGGTATCGCCGTTGGTAAAAGTTCACACATTGTCGCATAGTGATCGTATCTTGACCATCCAGTAAATGCAGCCCCACGAAATTCATTTATTTTATTAACATGAGTACCGAGCTCTTCCAGCCACCTCTCGTGATTGCTTATGTGATGACTTATCACCGGAAGCTGGCGTGTTGATCCTGTGGCTCCTTTGTAGGCTGTTGCAACCCATATATTTGGAAATACTGCACTAAATTTATTCCAAAGTTCTGAAAATATATTGAGCCAATTAACAAATAAATGAATGAATGAATAAATTTAATTGGTTGATTTAAAATATTACCTTGGGAAAGAGAAAATGTTTCACGTGAATTGTAATGCCATATCATAGGTTCCAAATATTTTCCAACATAATGCTCTAATAATAATAATAAATCATATATTTAAATGGAAACAAATTCTCTTAATAAATTTGAATTTAAATACGCTCTGTAAAAAATGCGGGAATTTTTTTTTTTTTTTTTTTTTTTTTTTTTTTTTTTTTTTTTTTTTTCAAATTAATTAAGGAAACAGACCCAGTACCTGATCAGGGAACTAGTAATCGATCACTCAATGTATTTGTATATATATATACATATATATTTAGTAAAATTTAGTATATATAGATATATAAATACATAAGTGACCGGGTACTAGTTCTCTGATCGGGTACTGGGTATTTTATCTTACAATAAAAATTAATTAATTTTCGGAAAATTGAATGAAGTTAAAAAGTTATGTAACGAAAATTTAAAGAACTAGAAATATAAGATACCATTTAGAGCTTCTAAGCCTATTGATCTCATCATATCATCCCAGATGATAATCTTCAAACATGGATACATTTCTTTAATGTACTGAGCAATTGCCATTACATGTTCCAAGTAAAGTGAAAATTTTCCATGTTTACTCAAACTCGCCCGCTTAGAACAGACGTCACACAGACCGAGATGCCAGACTTCATCAGCTCCAATATGCAGATACTGTATGTCAGGATGGAAGGAAACTATTTGACGGATTAGTGATTTTACAAGAGGTAAAGTGCCAGGGTTCGATGGACATATTGAGCTTGGAAAGTTTTCTACTTCTCTCAATGATCTCCATTCGTCGTGTTTTAAAACAAACTTTAAAATAAATAATCTTATATAATAAATATACAAAAGATGACAAAGAATTAAAAGCAAAAAATTGTCAACAGCCTGCTGTACTTTCATACATTTTAAAATATGAATTTTTTTGTCCTCGTGTGCAGTTAGTTAAATTAATATAAAATAAATTTTGATATTTGTACCTCGAGATGTCCAAATGTTTGAACTAAAGGTATGACAGCTAGACCACAATCGCCAGCGATTTGAAGAATTTGCTGAGCTTCTTGAATTGTATATCCGCTACCCAGACTACTGGGACCATTGCTCCCAATAGTAGACAATTCCCGATTATATGGAAATGTGTCCTCCCATTCTAATAATAATCCAGTAGCTCCCCATGTCCTCAGCAATGGGAATAACTAAATTAATTAATTAACTAATTAAATACCCATTTTTAAAATTCACGTAAAAATGATAATTTGCGTTGTAATTTATACCTTTTCAAAATAAGATACTCGTGGTGGTGCACCTTTAAGATCAAGATGAACTAGTCTAGATGAATAAAAAAATATTTATAAAACATGTCATTTAATTATTTTGTTTATTTGAAAGTGAATACTTTAAGTTTATTTGTTTACCTGTGCGACCCAAATGTCAAGTCGTCCATTTTTGTTTCATGACTACGTGACTCAAAAATAAAATTATAGATACAATTTTCTTTTTTTAAATTGTTATTGTAAAATAAAAAAAAAATTGTGATTTATTGGGAATTATATGATGCAAGTTCGGTATTTTATAGGCAATAATTTGCTAGTAATATTTTTGTCATGATAAAAATCAAAGTAGAGTTTTAAGTATGCGATTAATCGAAATTTAAAATAATGTGGCGGTAAAAATATCGAACATGACATCTCAAGTACCACACTTGGCTTTGTGACATCTATTAGATGACAATTTCCAAGTTCTTTTTTGACAAATCAGTGAGGCATCAAAATGTTGATAAAGTAATCAGAACTTCATGTCACTTAAAAATATCTGATTATAAGATCTGATACAAATTTTCTATGACTCCTAGCCAAGTAGTATAGAGACAACTTTAAGAAGTCATAAAATTGTCTTTTAAAAGGACAAGACAAATTTTATTTTATCTCAAAAACAAGTTTTTTTTTAATTAAATAAGACGTAGGTGTTGATCCTAGGAATCATAGGAAATTTGTATTTTTTTTTTCCCATTTTAAAAAAGACATTTCAATTAAAAAATCGTTTAGATGATGACGTTTGACAGTTATTTGTAATTTACTTTCTGTCGTCATGTGTATTCACTATTTGAAGCAGATATTTTTTCAGTAACATAATTTGTTTATCGTTTTATCAACATTTTACTGTCTTATCAACAAGTCAAAAAAAAAATGGCCTAAAAACTGTCATATTAAAGATGTCACAAAGCCAAGTGTGCTACTTGGGTAGGTCCTGTATGTCTTATTCATATAAAAAAAACTTGGCTTTGACAGAAAAAAAATTTTTCTTGTTTTTTTAAAAGACATCTTTATGACATCTTAAAGTTGTCTCTATACTTCGTGGGATTTTAATACTCTGGAGACTGGAGCTTTAAATTCTTTATAAAAATATTTTCAAGCCATTATTAATAACTATGGTTTTTTTTTTTTTTTTTAATAAAATATATAGCAAGGAAATGAATAAACAAATAAATAAAAAAATCTACTTTAAACATTACTTTATTGTACACAGTCAGGCGAACTACATCGCATTAAAAATAAAATATAAATGTTTACTATTTAATTCATGTCGTAATTAGTTTTTTTTTTCTTTTTCAATTATTTCATTTGTACAAAAATGATCAGACCAAAGATAGCAAACACAGCTTATCTGACAGATAAAAAAAATTCATCTGTGACAAACACAGATTTTTATCAATCACCGCTTTGCCGCTATTTATTATCATTATTCATTACTCATTATTGTACCTGCAGTCTTTAATTGTAAATAAATAAATAATTATTATTTTTAACGTGCGAAATTAATCTTCGCTAGATCAATATGTAATTTATAATGGCAAAGGGAAGGAAAATTTAATCAATTATTTAGACATTAATTATCGTTCTCGACAATTAGATTAACAGTCGATGATTTATAAAAGATAGGGTTGTTTTTAAAAAATTGAGCTAACCTTACACCTATGGATCAATCATTTAAATTCGCGTAAGTAATTCCTCAGTAAACTTACAGTATACATTTAATTGTATTCCTTTGTTATTTAAACATTAAAATAATCATCAAGTATCCGGTAATTACATATATATTTCCATATATATTTATAAATATAACGGGATTTTATATTTGAATATTAACATTCGTAATTAAATACGAATCTTTTTCTCCGCGTTTTTTATGTCAAATTACATAATTATTTGAAACACAACTTTGCATTTCTTGTAAATATTAAAAAAAATTATTTTTTTTTCATCATCATCAGCAGTAAATCAGTACAGCGAATAAGCAATTATCGCAATCAATTAATGAAACTATCTCACAGTAACAGCAAAACGAGAAAAAAAAAAAAAAAAAAAAAAAAGTATCAATATTACAAACAAAATAAATAAATTAATTATACAATGATCAATTCTTCATACTTTATTTCTACGGCTGTACTCAAGAATTTGTTTGTGATAAAACAATAGATATCTGAAACAATAATAATATTATTAATTAATAAATAGTATGAAATATATACACTGTAAAAAATCGGGAGTTGATACGGAGTGATTGCGAATTTTATTTAAGTCCGAATTCACTTCATCACTCGGAGTCTTAGAAAAAATCACTCTACATACGGAGTAAATATGGATTTTGTCTCTTCAGCGGAGTGATCCGCTCTACGTTCACACGAAACTCCAAAAATTTTTTACAGTGTAAAAATATTAACAAATAAAAAAAAACATACCCTTCACTTGTTAAAACATCTTTAAGCCTCGCTCTAGTGATCAAATGGTCATCACATTTAAACCACTGATCACGTTGCTGTCTAATGAAAGCCGTGTAGTGACCAGTCTCCAAAGATCCTTCATGGTTAATAACCGCAAACAATGAATATCTATTATCACTGAATGCCGTATCCTCACCATTCTTAATTATTTTTTCAATATCAGCGCTATTGTTGTTGCCGTTACGTCGGTGCGACATAAAAGGCGTCATGTCAAGTTGCTCCGGAAATGAAATAAAAGTTGAAATTTTTTTATCCTGAATACTGGAGTGTTCGAAACGCTTGAGATGAAAACTGGCAACGATCGGCAGTTGTTTCATCGTCAGTTGTTTGGTACTTTCTTGATAAGTTTGACACTTGCTACATTTTATTTTAGCACTCGAACCCAAATGCTCAGCACGGGTAAATCGTTCCAAGCAGTCGAGCAAAGATGTGGGCGGTCCGTTCGTATCTGAACCGGAGGCACCAGCAGTAGGACCTAAATCTAGAGATATGTCCCAGAATGGATCAATTGTCGTCGAGACTCCACTGAAAATATATAATTAATTTTATTTATTTTATTTTAGTTGTAATGTATCCTGATAGCAAGACTTCCTGGTCAGAAAGTTGATGTCAATTAAGTGCTATCAAGTTGACAACAACTTTCAGCTATTAACTGCAAATTGCTGCCAACTTTCCCAGAAAGTTACTAATGAAAGTTGGCGACCAGTTGATGTCAACTTATGGAAATGTTAATTTTCTCGACCAACTTGATGACAAGTTGCTGCAGTAGATTGCTAGCTTGGATATCAGTGTAAATAAAAATTAAAAATAGCAGCGTACTTGCAAGACTGACACACGACGTCACTCTGCAATCCACCGGTGAATATCTGATCAATAATACAGTTACAATGATGAGGATTGTCCTTGACAAGAATTGGAGCAGCTTCGCAGTGACGATGCAAGACATCCAGAGTGGCGATGAAAAATTCATGAGCATCTTGTTGTTCATAACCAGCCAGATGTCTCGCGTGAGTCCATATCAGGTGCAAGAGTTTGTGTAGTGTCAGGGGCGCTTTACTTCCGGAGTAAAATTCTTGAAACAAGTGAGAAACTTCACAAACCAAACAGCGGCTTGGCTGCGGGCAGTGATGACGATCCGCGAGAAAATAATCCCGCAACAATGGAGTATGAGTCAATGCTTGAACGATACAGTTCATGAAACACGTACTCCCTAAATTTATCAGACCTCTCAGACCTACAAGAATTTTTATTTTAGTTATGAGCAATAAATTTAAAAAAAATGTTTTTTTAAAAATAACAACCAATCGTTGAATTTTCTACAACACGTCGCCGTCTTGGATGTTTTCTGAGTAAATCGGCTTCCACTTGTGTCGGTTCCCAAGCTCGATAAAATTCTCCTAAACACAATGATTTTGCTGACTCGCTCCATTGTGCTTTAGCGACAGTCAGCAGCTCACGGTCGTACACATAATCGCCGCATTGGAAGCACAATATATTACCGTAGCATAAGTCAACAGCTTCAATCATAATTAAATTAAATTAAATTAATAATCAATTTAAATAAAATAATAATTATAATTATAATTACAAATACCTAAAAAATGTTTTTTCGTTTTCGCATGTTCTTGTATGTGTCCTTTGACATAGCAGCCAAAAAATATACAGTGCAAACAGGAGTGAAGACGATCTTTGTATGATTTACAGGTATGACACAAACAGCTTACAGCCTGAAAAAAATCACGTCATTAATTACTGAATGTACTGTAAAAAAAGTAACGGGCCCAAGTTCTAATTCCATGTCTGGAAAAGTTAATGAATAACAAATGCGTATTCTATTACGCACATTACTGACAATACCATTGAGTAGGTAAGTAGTGCCATCACCTGGTACTTAGACACCCTGATCACAAGATAAAAATTTCAGTCATTAAAAATATAAGAAATGACCTGACTACAAGAATAAAATCATCGTAGAGGGCGTAAGATCCTGGCTATGATAACCAACACAAAATGTGATTCTAATTACACAATAATTATATTTATTAATTAATAAAAATATAAAATAATATAATACCTTTCTAATACGCGCCTCTGCTGAGGTACTGGTTACAAAGTATGAATGTATTACTTTGTAGGGTTGAATTCCTTTAGCAGCTTTGAAATTATTCAAGTGTATGCAGCCATGGTCGCTCATCTCAGTCCGACGTGTGCCTCGGACTCGGATAATTTGATAAATTAAACTCTGAAATTTATTCGCACGTTTATCTTCTCGTATTTACCTCCAGCAAATTTTATATTTTTTAAATTTCTCACCCGTTAATTGTCGTTGGTGTTGGTGCAGATGCAGCTGTCGACGCCCGTAACCTCCACCGCTGGTTTTATTTTTGTTAATAAAATATAACTTTTCAACAGATTTAATACTTGTGCCCAGGTGATGACGTCGAGGTTGTTTAAACTGTTGGTTAAATGAGTGTGGAGAATTATTTTTTTCACGAGGGGAGAAGCACGCTGGCCTTGAAAGAAAAGCGCGTGTCGTTGACATGGAAAAGCGCGTGAGCCCCCAACACTGTTTGGCTTAACTATTTTTGTTGCACTACTGTCGATACCTGTTTTTAAATTTAAATTCTATGTTCAGTTGAGGTTAGAATTATCGAGTTTCGTCTGACAGAACAGGAAATTGGATGATTTTCAACACACAGATGTGTTTTTGGTTGCTGTCCTACACATTTATATACATTTATCGTATATAAATAAATAAATATATGTATACACAAATTTATTACGGGCACGTTACATGCAGTCAGTGCTGCCCAGTGCTGCCACAGTGCTGCCAGAACGTGCGATATTTTTACCCCCTCCTGCCATTACACTCTATGCTATTTCATCTCAGGAGGGGGTAAAAATATCGCACGTTCTGGCAGCACTGCATGCAGTTATGTTGCAACACTTGTACGTTTTATAGACGTGTTATGTCCTGGGAGGTTACTAGGATCGGAGCTGACGCCACCTCCTGGACAGTGGGCAGTTCGTTGTCACGCGGGACCAAATTTTGAATTTGAAAACAGTGGATAAATTTATTGTTTACTACGATGATGATGATTATGATTGTTATTTAATGAAATAATTAAACTATGATTAAGGATAGATGTAATTGATAAAATAACTTTTATCTGAAGACTGAATTTTATTATAAAGTATGGATAAAACTTGATCAGTAATAACAGTTGTATTCGTAAAGAGTTCTCGGAGAGAAGTGAAGTTACATCAGACGGCAGAGAGATCTCGGACCTCCACTCTCCAACTTCTCCCCACTACTCTCATGTTCACACTCATGCTTAAATGTATAAATACTTATATATCTATGTTCTTTACTAAATATTATACTTATACATTTATACTTTCTACTAATACGAATTTGAGATATAAGCTTATACATTTACGTTCTTTACTTTATCCATTCTATATCTTCTTATTACTTATATTATTTATATTCTATTTTCCCGTACTTGGATACAATCATTCGGTTAAATATTCTAGACTATCAGAGGTGTGTTCTATAATTATTCTATATTTAGTTATTCGTTACAATTGACATTATCATTTATCGTGAAACATCATTATAATTATTCTAATGCTATATTTCAATATTTCTATTAATTCATTTATTATATGAATCACTCTTTATTTAATATAAAAATATATATATATATTAACAATAATAGTTAAGTTCCTGTGATATGGTTTTCATTTATAAATAAGATTTATTTATTATATATTTCCTTTTCTTGTTTGCTTTTAGAGTATGTATTTGTTTATAACCATATTTACTGTTAACTTTAGAACAAGGGCCTATTCATGATTTTTATGCGTGTGTTTTGTTTAGGTTTTAAGTATCAGGTGACAGAAAACGTTCCAAGACCACTCAAACTGTATTTATGTTTCTCTAAATATAAAATAAAGTTTATCCATCTATTTATTTAACTTTCTTATAATAAAAATATATAATTTAATGAGTATGTGCCACGACGATTTGTGATTTAATTTATTTACTTCATCTTGTTAAGACGCAACAAGTGTTGTAGGATATTAATATATTATTTCAAATGGAATTTAAATGCGCGTTTCTTATATATCTTGAGTTTACTAATTAATTAACAGGTGGAGGCACCTGAGGCTGTTGAGGACATAACAGACGTGCTAGTAGTTTTTTTTTTTTTTAATTTTTACCACGCGCAAAATTTTCTTGGATAGAAATAAAATTAATATAAGAAAATAAAGGATACTTAGTAAAACTGGAATAAAAAGACAACTTTTTGTTTAAATTTAATACGATGTTTATTTGAGAAACCTTTTTTTATGAGTATGAATGTAGCAGACATGAAACAATTTATGAATTTTAAATTAATTATAAAGAAATTAAAAAATTTTTTAATTTTTATTCTATTTAGAATTTATTTGGTTATTTAAAAATTTAAAAAATTGCCAATTGTTAGCCACCCAAGTAATACAGAGACAACTTTAAGATGTCATGAAGATGTCTTTTAAAAGAACAAGACAAATTTTATTTTGTATCAAAGTTAAGTTTTTTTATATAAATACAAGATACAGATGTTGGTACTAGGAGCCATAGGAAATTTGTTTTCTTTATTCTCAGCCAAAAACGTTTTTTCAATTAAAAAATCGTTTAGATGACTTAGACAATTATTTGTAATTTACTTTTTGCCGCCACTTGTGTCGAGTCTTCTAAGCAGATATTTTTTCGATGACAAATTTCTAATTATTTTATCGACATTTTGGTGTCTTATCGATATCAAATAGCCTCAAAATTGTCATCTTATAGATATCACAAAACCAAGTTACATTCACGCGCTTTTTTTTTTTCATTTGAATAATGTCAAATATTTAATTATAAAAAAACTGTCCATATTTTAAATTGAAAAATTATAATATGCATTTTACGACAGCTTTAAATTTTCTACCGCAGTAAAAATTCCTGCATTAACTATTTAGCTTTTTCATCAACATAAAGAGCACCAATTTTCGAACCTGGAGATGAAACGTCTATTATTTTGAAAATTTGTATTTTTTGAAAAACTGTGGATGCGCAGTTAAATTTAAATAAGCATCTTTTTTGTTTCGCAAGTCTAAAAAAGTTACATTGAATAAAATTATTTGTGGTAATAAAGTTTAGACACAAGTTTTTTATTATAATTAATTTATTAAGTGAATATTTATTAAAGTAATTAATTTTTTTAATAACAAAATTATTCTGGAGTTTCAGGAAAAGCAACTTTGGGTTTACTGGGCGCCTCAGTATCAGATTTAGGTGCCTTGTTAGATCTCAATACTGCTCCGGGACTAGGATAAGGTCTCATTTGATACAAAGGTCCCGAAGCAGTTGTGTCAGCTCCAGTCTTTGCTTCATTATGACGCGCAAGTCCATCAGACCATTTTCCTCTAAAAAATGAAAGTTACAAATAATTTAAATTTGAATGAAATTACACATCTACTAATAAATAAAATATTTTTTATATCATCGCATAATAAATTACCGTGGAATATCACTGTAAGCAGCTGGATCCATCGGATCTAATGGCCGGTCCTTTTTATCTCTTGACCCTCGTCTATTATCATACGATCGATATCGATCTCTGTTTGATACTTTTTGTTCTTTCTTCGACTCTGACTCATCAATCTTAACAAATAAAACAAAGAAAAGATAAGATTTAATAAATTAACTGATAAAAAATATAAAATACTCTTAATTCCTTACATCCATAGTTTCTTGATCACTGCCACTGTCTTCACTAGACATATTGTCATCCTGATCAGCAGCTTTCAGATGCAATTCTTCGCGTAACTGAGACGCAGGCTGTGATATTTGACATTTAGGATGACCTGGAGGAAACCAAGATACTAAATCTGATGACCAATCCCAGTAGTAATGTTGCCCTCTACAGCAGAGTAAAAATTATTCAGAGGATTTGAATTAAATCTAAACTCCATTTCAAAATAAAATAATTTAAAACATACAAGCCAGGGTCATAAACTGCTTTCCATGTTTCAGGTAATGGATACTTTTGTAACAACTTCATTTGAAGTTTTAAATATTTCTCCGAAGGTTGTAATTGTCCAGCTCCCCATAGTTCTTTACATTTTTTCGTACATTCGTGATAAATGTTGTATTTATTTGGACACCCGCTATATCCCTGGATTAAAAATTAATTAATTAAATTCTGACAGCTAATTAATTGATTAAAAATTTATGTCAAAGTCTAACCATAAACTTTTGTGACAAATCAATCTCCTCAATCTCATCTTTCATATTATCATAGTCCTCAGCAATCACTTCCTCATGGACTTTTTTTTTCGGCTCCTTTTGAACAGTTTCCGCTACAATAATTTTATTTACTTACATAAATTAATTTATCCATTAATTAATTAATTAAATTAATAAAATAAAATAATTTAGAGGTTACCTTCCTTCTCAGAACCATTGGAAATCAATCCCCGCTTTGCTAATCTCGCAGCCAGAGCTGCAGGAAGCGGCATTTTTATATTTTTAAATTAAATTCTTTTCAAAACTTTTTTAAAATTAAAAATTTATTATTTACAAATAATACAATTTTTGTTGACACTCAAACTTCATAGACCAAAGCGTAAATAAAGGCGTATTTACATGTACATTTAAATTAATAAACATTCGCGCCATAATTTTTTTCATAAAATCTTTTTTTTTTTTAAATATTCAAATTTACATTTAAATAATTAATTAAGTACTTGATTATCATTTTCATCATCATTATCATCAACTAATTCTTCATCAGAATTTTCCCCACTACCTACGAAAGTTTCTTCAGCAGAAATAAAATCAGGAAATTTAAACCCACGATTCATATTAATTGATATTCTTTCACTCGCTACATTAACTATTGACTCTAAATTACTATTTAATATTTTTTGGTCATTATTTTCATTATTATCTACCGAAGTTGATTTTATTGATCGTGGTAATGGTACTGGAGGGCGATTCAATCTTTTTATTTCTAAATTATTATTGATAACTGGTAATGGAGGTGCTGGTGGAGGTGATGAATAATTAAATGTCTGCTGAACTTTATTTCCACCTAAAGAATTTTCTTCTTTCTCTTTTTCTTCTTCTTCGTCTTCATCTGCTACAGCATCATCTGTAATATCTTTCAAATTTTTCCTATACTTCATAAGAGCTCGAGCTTCACGTTTAGACATACTTTGATATCTATCAATCAACACTTCTTTCAATTCACTCATAAAATTTTTAGCAAGAAGTTTATCCAACTTAGCTCGCTCAAGAGAATCTACATCATTATCTTGATACAAAGGCTTCAAATATTCTTCTTTGATATACTCTTCAAAAACTTCATCAATAATCTGCGGATCTTCATCAAAGACAACCGGCAGCTCTTTGTTTCTTGGCACTAGATACTGAGCCTCTTCATCTTCAGGTGGTTTGGCAGCTTGGGAATTTAAAAATTTGCCTATCAGTAGTCTATTAAACTCGGCAAAGTTACGCGCAGTATCTATTTCTTTATAAACGTCATTCATTTTTTCCATTAAATGTTTTAAAAATTCATCGCTCTCCTCGAAATCTGGGCAATCATCAATGTCATCGATTATTGATGACACATTACTGTAGGCTGACTGAATTTTCCGGGATAATAAGTCTATATTTATGTACAAATCTTGCCATTTAGTTCCAGTCCTTTTTCTGAATTAAAATAATTGTTATTAGTAAAAAATAATTATTGTACATCATCAAAAATATAATTGGTACTTACTTTAATTTATAATGAACTTTTTTGTTACCACAGCCTTTATATTCTTCAATAATTTTGTTTAATTTTACATCATACGGTTTTAGTAATTGTAATAGAAATTTAATTATTTTATTTGATAAATATTTATGATTATTTAAATTATTTTTGTAAAGTAAAGATATGAGATGCATCATATCTGATTGTATTAAAATATATATATAATAAAATTGCTGTAAAAAATTATAAATAGTAATTAATAATAAGAAAAAAAAATATTTTGTTGGTGTCTTTTAAATATTCTTCAAGTCTTAAAATAAAAATTTATGTGATTCCGGTTTTTATCTAAATATTATATATTTCATAAATTTGTTACCTTCAGAGATTCATAAGTTATTTCTCCATTAATTTTAAAAGCATCATTATTAAAATTAGTTAATAAATTACTGGTATCTAATGATTCTGAAAGTAATTCTATAATAAGTAGTGATATTTTATAGTATGAGTAGGCTATTGTTTTAATTGATTTTATAAAAATTTCACACATTGGCTGGAGATATTTCAATCTCGGCACCTCAAGGTCACTGTAAAATTAAAAAAATTAAATTCAATAAATAGATTAATAAAATATAAATGTAATTAATTTTTTTTTTCTAGTACTTTATCTTTTTTGATTTATTTGGAGACGATTTAATGTTGAAATCATTTTTCAATATTCTAAATATTTTTTTGTTGTGCCAATAAATATTATTTTGTATTGACACCAAGTTTTTCAGATCATTAATTCTCGATTTATTACAATACTGATAGTATAACAAAGCACCGGAAATTGCAGAACAAGTTACGATAACAGGAAATCTCAATTGTTTGTAGACTAGAGTACTTGTTGCAATTGCAGAGGAAAAAATAATTGATGACGACAATGAGTATCTGTAAATTGTTAAATCATGTTAGATTTTTTAAACTTTATCAATGAAGTAAATATTTTTAAAAATTACTTTTTACTACATGGAGATCGTTCTTTTAAAATATTTTGTATATTTAATGAATGATCATCTAATAATGGCAGTAATTGTAAAATAATTTCAAGCTCTTCTACTCCATGGCTATTTTTTAGTGGCTGTCTGTTCCATATATTTGGTTTCAGGCGCGTGAAAAAATTTTTAAACCATGAGTTCTTTATTTCCGATGATTTCTAGTAATAAATAAATCAAATAATTTATTGTTATTATAATACGAGGCTGAAAGTAGCCGACACCTGACAATTTTAATGTTTCTAATTACCAAGTAAACTGTCATCAGAAAATTTCATAAAAAATCTTCACAGACATTTTTAAAAATTTTTGCATGAGTATTTACTCTGTTTATTGAAAATGAAGAAATTTTTTTAATGACTGCTACTTTCAACATCATGAGTGTAAATTTAACTGACAATTAAAAATTTTTAAAATTTTTAAATTAATAAATAAAATGTGACTAGAGTAAAAATTTAAAAATACGTGTTAAGATAATGGAAAAATCAGAGCGTAAATTTTTTTAAATTTCATTGTTATGAAATATATTATAAGTATTTACCATAGTATCTATTAATTCTTCAGTTTCATAAAAATCTTTTCTATCTACATAAGTACATTCAAAATCAGTAAATCCTACATCTGTTAACGCTTTGTGCAAATCACTGCCCTGTAAAAAAAGAAAATTAAACAATACAAGTTACAAGTAAACATTATTAACCTAAAATTACTTATTATCTAAACAAAAATTTCCACATTAAAATAAATTACCTCTATTACAACTTCATCATCAAATTCTTCATTCATAATTAGCAATAATTATTTCAAAATATATTTATTTATTTATCTAATCCAATAAAATTTTCCCGTTATTTATGAACTTTCTTTAGGTTACTTTTAAATTTTTAATTCTAAAAATACATTCTTATTTACAACATAATCAATAATTATGTTTTTTTAAGTTTCAAATTAAAAAATAAATTTCAATAAATTTAATTAACGAATTAGTAAAATAATAATTTTTACTTCATATTAACTTAAATTAAATTAAATGATAGTATTTTTATTTTGAATTGTACATAAACTACAATCGATTTTCTATTTCGAGACATCGAGATCTATTTAAAAAAAATCAGTTTTCAAATTTCGCGCTAAATTATGTTACTTCTGCGCATTGCGCGCAGCGCATCCCGGAATTTACCCTATATAGATGGCGAAGCAGAAAGGGCGGAAAAAAGATGGCTGTAAATTGAACTTCCGCTATTTATAGTAATCGTGAGTCTTGTGCATGAGTGCCGCGTTACCGCGTACACGTGATTGAAATCGTTCTCAATATTTAAAGTACACACTTATTTAACTATTTGAAGATTAATCGACATAAATAATGGGTAAACCAGGTATTTTATTATTTATTAGCTTTAATTAATTATTATTCACAATAATTTTATTTTATTTTTATTGTACTTTCTTAATAAATCACCAATAACTTAATTCCTTACCACGCGTCTACTTGCCGATAACCTAAACCGCATGGTTATTATTTTACTAAAAAATAATAAGTAATTAATATTCAATCAACTAAAAGTAACTTTTTAAAATTTGATTATGAAAATCTAGATTTATTTCCTCTCATTATTTTGTATTTTAATTATTATTGTTATTGTTTTGGAGTAACTTAAAACCGCAGCCACGTGGTTCAATTTATTTTACTAGTTTTATTACACGCGTCTTCATTATTTGTAATTTATTATTAACTATGAATTTATTTCAGGATTTTCACCAGCTGGAGGTGGTGGTGGAGGTGGCGGATTCAGAGGACGAGGCGGTAGTGGTGGTGGAGGCCGTGGTTTTGGCGGACGTGGAACACCACGTGGAGGCAGCGGTGGCCGAGGAGGTTTTGGTGGACGTGGAGGTAGCGGAGGCAGAGGAGGCTTTGGTGGAAGAGGAACACCTCGAGGAGGAAGTGGTGGTCGAGGAGGTAATAAGTGTTTCATTACTAGATTGTAATAAATATTTAATTTAAAAATTTTTATATATTTATTTTTTACTAATGAAAATTTTTACCAGGACGTGGAGGAGGTCGCGGAGGTAGAGGAGGTGGTGGTTTCAAAGGAGGAAAAACTGTCGTCGTAGAACCACATCGTCACGAAGGAGTATTTATTGCCAGAGGTAAAGAAGACGCGCTGGTTACTTTGAATTTGGTACCTGGTTCAGAAGTTTATGGAGAAAAAAGAATAAGCGTTGATGTAATTATTTGTTATTATTTCTTTTTAATTATTTACTTTATTATTGATAATTAATAATTAAATTAATCAATTAATTTATTTATTACAGGGTGAGAATGGAGAAAAAACTGAATACAGAGTATGGAATCCGTTCAGATCAAAGCTTGCAGCTGCGATCCTTGGCGGAGTTGATCAAATCCACATGCCTCCGGGTAGTAAAGTTTTATATCTTGGTGCTGCTTCCGGAACGACCGTCTCTCACGTTGCTGATATTGTTGGACCGGTAATATATATTTATATTAACATATTTATGATGCATACATTAGAGCCACGTGAACTCATTCTTATTCATTTGGTGTCGAAGTAATGCTAAATTAAAAGTATACTTTTTTATTGATTAATGTTTTTTAATTAATTAATTATACGCGTATACGACACTACATTTATATATTTCATTGAATGTATCGTAATTATAATAACAATAATAATTATTGTTTTTATCTCATTTTGTAGGAAGGTCTCGTGTACGCAGTAGAATTTTCACACAGATCTGGTAGAGATCTTATTAACGTCGCTAAAAAACGAACGAATATTATTCCAATCATCGAAGATGCGAGACATCCTCATAAATACAGAATGTTAGTTGGAATGGTAGATACTATTTTTGCTGATGTTGCTCAGCCTGACCAAGCGAGAATCGTTGGTTTGAATGCTCAATATTTCTTAAAAAATAGCGGACATTTTGTTATTTCTATTAAGGTAATTATTGATTTTAAATAATTCAAAATTATTATTATTATTGTTTGTGTGCTTTATTTGTACAACTTTTTCAGTTTTTTACAAAATTTCTCTTTGTAAATCTCCCTAGCTCATTCCTATTTTTATACTCTAGCTCTTTTTCCTTTTTAACTTGTGGCTGTGACTCGACTTGTGCCTACTGTACTGAGAAATCATAGAAAACCCATGCTAGCACCCTGATAGCCAAGTTGGCGACCGTCTACTGCAGCAAATTGTCACCAAGTTGATGCAAAAATTGGCATTTCCATAAACTGACAGAAAGTTGCCTTCGATTTTCTCAGAAAGTTGGTTACAATTTGTAGTCGACAGTTATAAAAGCTGAAAGTTATTGATAAGTTGTCGTCAATTTGATTGAAACTAATTGACATCAACTTTCTGACCAGAAAATCTTGCTATCAGGATAGAGTTGGCACAGACGAAGCTCTAGTGATTGATAAAATTCTCATTTTACCGGTTATTAGATTTTCATCCCGCGCCTCATTCATCTAAAGAGCATTCATGCTCAAAGCTACTGAACTTTGGCTACTCTGCCGCTTGTAATTGAAAATAACTGTTTTTATTTTTGTTTATTTATTATTGTTATTTTTTAGGCTAGTTGTATAGACTCAACAGCTCAACCAGAAGCAGTATTTGCTGCAGAAGTCAAAAAACTCGTTGCAGATAAATTAAAGCCACAAGAGCAAATCACACTTGAACCATATGAAAGAGATCACGCGGTTGTTGTCGGTGTTTTTAGGCCACCGCCTAAAATCGCCGCTTAAATATTGTATAATTTTTAAGATAAATTAATTTAAGGATATAATTATTATTATTAAAAAATACAAAATTTTTTGTAAATCACATACATAACATTTCACAATTATTTTTTTTAAATCCTATCAAAAAAAATTTTGATACTAGACAATAAGAAAAGAAATATTTAAATCAATAAAATATTTTTTATTGTTTAACTTACGACTGTTTGTGTCATTTAATAATATCTTTATATATATATATATATCACATTAGCGTTAGAATAAATTTAAGAAAAATTTTTAACGTCGATTCGATGTAAATTTAATAAAACTTATAGAGTTTAAATGTTTACAATTAATTTCATTTGTTTTTCATCAAACAAAATTTTAATATTAAATAGACTATTCAACTTGATGGATAAAACTCCATTTTTTCAAAGTACACTTTCAAAATGGGAAAAAATATTAGATAAATTACCACACCGTAGTTATTTTAAAAGCGATAAAGATGATAAAAGTAAAGAGAATTTAAATGGCGCTGATGGTTCTGGTTCAAGTAAAAATAATGAGACATCGTCGAAAAAAAGTGTAACAGAAGATGAAATTAAATCTGGATCAGATAAAAAAGATGTTGATCAACCTGATAGTTCACAATTAAATAAGTAAAATTTTACTTATCAATTATTTTATTTAATATTATGATTTATCATCACTATGATTATTAATTAGATATCAAGAAGTAGATGAACTAATAAATGAAGCAATTGAAAATATTAAAGAAGCAGCTGCGGCTTTGGCTAATTTAGCCGGAAGTCATGAGCAAGAACTAAAGGTTTTTTTTAAATTACAAATAACAACTTAATGTTGCTTAAATAAAACGTTTAATTTAAATTTTAAGATGGTTATTATGAACATACTAATTAAGTTCCAAGATTGGATCGACGGTATTCAGAAAAAATTAAACTCAACAAAAAGTGCATTGAATGATCTAAGGTGGATCCTAGCCACGAAGGACATTGAGTTGAAAGTAAAGAACCGCGAATTGAATGAGTTGAGACAATTGATTACTGAATACGAAGAACAGAAGAAAACTCGTGACGTAAGACCAGAGGATGTAGCATCCGAAGCTGATGTTTCAAAGCCCGTGGATATCGAGGCCAATGCGACAAAGGCTGCAGGACTGGTTACATTCAAACCTGATTTGCTTGAACCAGCGCCAGGATTTATTTCATCTGTTACTCCATCGCAAATCGTCCAGTCATCGACTGCAGTAACGCACGTGACGACAATTTCACTGTCTTCGTCATTGAAAATTTCAAGTGATCACATATCCCAGCCTGAACATGTTACAGCTCAACATTCTGTCGTTGTTTCAGTTGCGAAGTCAACAAATGCTAATGCACTTGGATCTAAAAATGCTTCGGATCATGAAATAGAAGTTAAAAATGTATATATGGCTCTACCAGTTGCTTCTAATACAGAAGTTGTAGATGAAAATGATAATGACAAAGACGATGACAAGATCAATCTTGAAAGAGAAGATAAAGATTTAAATAACCAGCCGTCGAGATCAAGATCATCAAAGTCCCAATTAGCTCCAATGGCTTTGGCAAATATTTCTGCAAGTCAGACAATTATTTCTGATAATTCAACTGGATCATTCGATCGCCATACAGTATTAGTAGATATGTCTACTACTGAAGTACTAGATAAACCAGCAGCAGTATCTGAGGAAAATAAATTACTCCAATCTGAAGCATCTCAAATTGGGGCTTCAGCTTCTACTAAAATTTCACGACCATTGTCTTTAATTCCAGAAGATAAATCATCGCTGACTAATACCTACGAAAATTTAAACCGGTCACCAGAAGCACCTAGAGCTTTTGATACTTCGAAATTAACAGATATTTCTGCATTACGATTATCTATTTTACGAGCATCCGTTGATCATGAAAATCAAGCGGTTCAAACTTCTAGTCTGTCAATTATTTCTAGACCGTCTGTTACTTATGAGCATAATTTGTCATCTCAAACAAATTTACAAATTCCTATTAAAGAGAAACCGGTTATTATTAATATTACACAGCCGAAATTATCAAATGATTTGGATAACTTTAGTAGACAAAGCAAACAAAATGAAAGAGAACGTAAAGAAGAAAAAGAAGAAAGAGATAAACGTGAAATTAAAGTTATTAAATATTTTAATTTGTCTATTTTTGAAATTTTTTTTCTTCCCACTGTAAAAATGGGGGGGGGGGGCTGAATACTGATGGGAGAGGGGTTATCGAGTATTTTGCAGTAGTTATAAAAATTAAGATATTTTATAGTTCATTCAGAAATTAACGTCATTAAGATGAATTCAATGAGTTGTTAACTTTATTAATTTTTTAGCTGATAGAGAAGTTATCAGAAACACGTAAAGAAAATGAAAAATTAAAGAAAGACAAACTTAGATATGAGAGCGCTGTAAAAAATGCATTATTTCGTGGATTTTTATCATTAATTGATGAAGATAAACTAAATGGATTTAAAAAACAAACAATTTGTTACGCGCCTTGTGTTCCTTGTAATGAAAATTCTGCTACAAGCATGTAAGTTTTGTAAAACTTATAAATGTAAAAATTACTAATGATTTTATAAAATATCTTAGAAAAACTACAGTCCCTAATACTAAAGTTGCGGAAAATAATCGGGATTTGTCATCAAAAGATGCTAAGTCACGAGCTCAAGTGTCGAAGAAACACGGAAATACTTCATCTATAAGTAAACAATGTTCACAGAATACCATATATTTATCACCGTTAAAAAATACGGATACTTGTGTTGCGATTCCTGAATTGTATATCGAGGCCGAGAATACCGGAGTTAAAACTATTTGTCAAGGTGGGAAGTGTTCTCGACCAGTTAATTATAGAAGAAATATAACTAAAGATATCGGTAAAGCTCAATATTATTCAAAGAACTTTAAAGTTCAAAGACATGTCCACGATAATGCTGCTACTGGTTGCAATATTTCACCAAGTAATTTATTAAATTTTTTTAAAAGTTTAAAATTTAATTAAGAAATTTTTCTATTTATTCATAAAAAGAAAAAAAAATTCTTCTTAACTTACATTCATTTGAATTTTTAACTAATTAATTTGTAAAATATAAATATATGTTTGTAATTTTTAGACGGACTTCAAGAGTACACACGTGTAATGGGATGTAAAAATATCTTGACATTACAACGTCATGTTAATTAATTAACTAATCAAAGGAATAAAAGATTAGTAAGGTGTGGGTGTTATGTATTAAAAAAAATTCCATATAAAATATATATAACTTTATATAATATCCAGAAAAATATCATAAACATCAAAACATTTTTTTAATTTGATCTGATAACATTTTTTTAAAAATATCCACTCTTCATTCAAGTCGTTACGAATATTTAAATATTAAATTCATAACAATTTAATGGAATTATTAACAAATTGGCAAGTACAGAATACAGCCTCATTAACATTTTCTTTCAATATTTTATTATCTAAGTCCACCGACGTTTTTATAAATTTGCTACGATAGTTTAATAAAAAAAAATATCTGTTACATAAATTCATTAGTAAAAAAATAAATTGTCATTTTTTAAAAATGAAATGAAAGCTTGTGCTAAATATAAGTGTATTAATTATAACAAAGCAAAAAAACTATTATATGGAAGCAATAAAATTTGTTTATATTGAAAAATAATTATTAAAAATCAATATGTAAAAAAATATGGATTATGTAATAGGTACGCAGTATAATTTTACATATAATGAAAATGATGTAGAATATTTAAGTAAAAAATTAAGCCAAGTCTCGATCTGAAATCTTCATTATGTTTTTTTCTTCTTAAATATTTTTTTTCGTGCCACTCTAGCTACGAATATTTTATTTCCTGTTAAAAGAAAAAAAGATTTACGTAGTTAAAGTAGCTACAATTAAACGTAATTGTTTTTTTTTCAGTGTTTTTTATTAAATAAAAAAAATTCAGTGTATGCTTAATAACTTACTTTTCATATCCTAAGTAAAAAGTAATAATTTAGTTACCATATCCTAAGTAAAAAGTAATAATTTAGTTACCATATAAATTACAATTACTCTCAAAATAAAATTTATTTTTTAACTACACAGAAAAAAAGAATTTCTTGGCGCAAGAAATATTTTTCATTATGAATTGAAGTCAAAAATTTTCTGAAGACTAAAAAGAATTTCATACATCAAGAAGTACTTTTTTATGTATATAAATTTTTAAAAAATTAAACTTGAGTTTTTTTTTAAGAAAATTTCCTACATTTTCTTTTAATTAATGAATTTAAAAATCAACTTAAATCGAAAATTGGCTCAATTTTCTACTTCAATATACATATTAATAGAATGCGTAATGATAAAAATAATAAATGTTAATTTATAATCAATATTCATATCATGAGACGGTGGTTAATGCAAATGCATTATTACCTAATAATAACTTGCTTAATTAATAATTATGCAAAAAAAAATAAAAATTCAACACTAACGACTTGATCCCAAAGACACGGGCTGAGTATTTACGAATGGCTGTATCGATAATACTCACCCCGTTTAAAATTTTATATATTTATATTTTATTTAAAATTCATTAATATTTTTTTACGTCAATAACATTAATAATTTAAATTTAACTTTAAATTACATAAACATTTTATTTTTAGAAATTCTTGTTTTAATTTGGCAATATAAAAAAAATTAACCGATAATTAATTTTTTTTCTAATGATAATTACGGAGTTCCTGAAATAAAATATGTAGCAATCTGTTTTTTTTTTTTAAATTTTAAAGGACAATGAATCAGTAGTTGAAAATATTAGAGATGAAAAGTGATAGTAAATTATAAAAAAAAAATTTAATTGCACAATTGAAGTTAGTTGTTTACAACCATTTTGTTACGTTCCAAATACTATTTGTAAGATTCATGGCCGTTGAATCTTGCAAATAGCTTTTAATTATACTAAAATCTATTAAAGATTAAAATAATTAAATTAATTAATAATAAAAGAATGAGATAATTCTGTCAAAAATACAACATTGTCTTGCACTATAGTTCAAGAAGAGAAACTTGAATGTTATCCTCGTTTGGAGGCTAAAAAAATAATAAACTTTTTATATAAGATAAAATAATAACAATTGCAATAATAATTATTACTATTTTTATTGTCGCCATGTCACGCTTTCAGCAGTTTTATAATTAAACTTTCAAGTTTCTCTCGAACTCTTACATACTTTATTCCCCATTAATCTTTTAAAAATCATTAATTAATTTAATAAATTTTTTTATCCACCAAATTATTATTGTTATTATTATTTACTAGACTTTAAAACCTACAATATTATTATTTGACAATAAAATCTCACTCTTAATAAATAAAATTTAATTATTTATTTTTTTTTACGCAATTAATATTTTTCAACTGATAAAATCATAATTAAGATTAAAAAATATTTTTCATTAATTAAATTTATTTATTTTGAGTGAACGAGGTTGAGAAATTCTTCACGTGTCTTAGGGTCATCTCGAAAGACGCCGAGCATTGTTGATGTTACTGTTTTGCTATTTATTTTTTGTACTCCACGCATCACCATACACATATGTCTGAAAATATATATATCAATTAATTAATTAATTACAAGATAATTATTATTGATTATTCATTACATTATTACATAACTTAATTTCATAAATTAAAATTATATTACTTAGTTATGTAATGAGTGTTAATTTAAATCAAATCTAATCTACTAAAAAAAATATAATTTATTTTTTTAACAAAGCCTACGTCAATAAAATTTATCGCAGATTGTTTTTGTAATTAATTATATAATGATTATAATTAAAGAGTTTGATAGTTAGATTAGTGATAATCTTTAGTCATTGATAGTTAAAATATATATGATATATATGAATAACAATCACAAGCTAGATTAAGTGAGAGGTTTGTATTCATAAACCAATAGTTGATTTGAAGGACAAAAACTATTACGTGAACGATTATAATTATCCTGTTCCTTGGACTAACACGCAATAATAATATTTAATATCTTATTGAGTTACGGTTTATTAGTACAAGGTCTTTATGCTTTTACAAAAAACTATTTAGTTATTAATTAACAATTAATAATTTATATATTTGTAAAAATACTTTTTAGAAATTCATTGAATAAAATTCTGGTATAAATAAATAAATTATTAAATAATTAATAAAAAATACTAACACTCCTTCAACGACGACAGCAACACCTGCCGGTTCAACGGCTTTAGTGACAGCAATAGCTATTTGTTTTGTTAGACGTTCTTGTACTTGAAGTCTTCGACTAAAAATTTCGACGATTCTAAAAAAAAAAAATTTTTTTTATTATTGTAGACTGGTTGGTTTAGATGATTGATGGTTGACAGATTAGACTAGCCATTAAGAAATATTTTTCGTTTATTACTGAAGGTAAACACGTGACAGAGCATGCAAGTAGTGCGTGAAACCGAATAGAGTGTGAAAGTAATGTCTTATAAATCAACCTCTGCATCTACCTGTATAAATAATATTTACATATCTATATGATACTGTGTAATATTTATATTATATTAATTTGTTATTTTATTTTCTTGTCACATTAACCACGACAAGACATGTCCAAGGCTACATTGGTCAGCACTGCAAGCCGCATCGTATCAAAATGTAATGATGAAAGTGCACGGACTTGTCATATTATTATTATTAACATTATCATTATTATTATTATGTAGATATATATTTTTTTGACTAGCATATAAGCCGACAAGTCTCGATTTTCTATAGAATTTCCTGGGAAATCTAGAGAATACTAAAGGGCTCTGATAATTTTTCTATTAATTATATATTTTATATCATACTATAAAAATTAACGTTTTAATTATGCAGTAGTTTAGTTAACAGATAGTTTTTCACGGATAAAATGACTACGGTTTTTGTATGGTGTAAGTATATATATGACAACCATGATACAAAATGATTATGATCTAAATCTTATTATGTTACTTGTGAATAAATTACCTAGCTAATTTACTTAATCCAAGAATTTTTTTGCATGGTAAATATCCAATTGAAACTTTTCCATAAAATGGTACCAAATGATGCTCGCACATTGAAAACATTTCGATGTCTTTAACTACCACCATTTCGTCATGATCTTCATCGAAAACTGCATCATTTATAACATCTGTAATTATAAAAAATAAGGGGTTTTATTTTTTATATTAGAAATAAATATTTACATAAAAAAAGATGAGTTTAAGTATTTTTGCATTTAATGAAGCTAATAAGGACTAAGTTTTTTTTTAAAACTATGGAAAAAATTTATTTGTAAGACAATAAATTTTTATCATAATGATGACTGCAAGTTCTCGCTCGTGATTTGCTCGATATTGACCCACTTTGATGATAGTATAGTAGGTGAGAGACCTGTGGGGTTGTTATATACATATATACATATATATATTTTAGTATCAGAAGTGCTTGACAGAGTGAATGGGCCAGGGTGATGATAAGTGGATGGATATTGCGGGGGTAATTTCTCTACGGTTACCATGACAACCTTAACAAGCAACACCTTTATAATGGAACACTCAAAAATATCTATATCTATATCTACGTTTATAAAATACTAGATAAAATTTAAAAATATAAAATTTCCTCAGTAATTAAATAGTAAATAAATAAAAAAAATTTCTTAATCAATTGAACTTAAGTAATAGTTAATACTACTTTAGTACGGTGAAATTTGTCGAGAGAGTAAAGAAAAAAGGAAATGGAAAAATTCTAAAATGTTGAAATAGATTGTCTCAATTGTCAGACTCAAGCTCGGTATAAAATGACAAGTACAAAGGGTATAAAAAGAATAATGATAGAAAAGTGGAGAGTGACGTAGTAGTGATTCTGCTACTCACTCTCATTCTCCACATTTTCTACCCTCAGCCTTAACGTTTTCACCCGCATACTCACCCCGTACTCCCACACTAACACACCCAGCTACTATACATATATATATATATATATATATATATATATATATATATATATATATATACTTTTATCCTTTTCTATCGTCCTAGCCTTTGTGCTGGAACTGCACTAGAAATACTGGCTGGCTACTGAACTACCCAGTTAACTCGGGTTATCATGTTCCGAGCACAAAAGAAGACGAGTCAAAGCTTTGGAAGATATAGTATGGACAACAGACACCTGTGGCTAAAACTTTATTTATTTTTTTGTAATGGATTTACTCATATAATTTTGAATAATAATAAAAATTATATAATGTCGAAGTTAATATTTTTTTGAGGTAAATAATAAATGTTGGTATAAAAATAATAAAAAGAGAAAATTGAAAAAACGTGACCTGAGAAAGAAATTACTCACTTGACTGAGTGTCCCTGGAGTGGAATTGTATCAAAAGCGAACGTGTTAATGTGTAACATTCTTCTTTATTCTAGTTTATTTTTTATTTCATTGTGAAGGCGAGAGACGAATAAAATAAAAGTCAGAGAACAGAGAAAGAAGAAAAGTCTTTGAGGAAAAGTTAAGTGAATGAGTGAGGGTGTATAATGAGACTTTTATTTACGAGACTTGAGATTCATATCACATGTAATCTTTAATTCACTTACTTCTTTTAAGAGACTTTTTATTTTACTATATTTATTTTTTGTCAACGTCATTAATCATCTTGTTTAGAGGTGATGAAACTATTTATTATTAATGAAAGTGTATATTTTATTTATATGTACATATAAATCTTATTTATTTTTTAGTCTGGTTGAATAAAAATCCCATGTGTTCACGTATTGCTGAGATAAAAAAATAAAAAGAGATGAGTATTAAATCTCGTCTACTTTTCTTGGGATTGTTTCCTAGGCAACTGAGACTGAGAACTTCTATCGTCATTTTAAGAATTTTAAATCTGATGTAATGCATTATTGATGTTCTTTTTATTGATCTTATATATTATTTAATATAATGTAATAATATAAAAAAAGCGTTACTTTATTTTTTAGATTTTAATCTAGAAAATTTGATTACTGAGACTAAAAATTAACTAATGGAAAAAAAATAACTTTTGTAAAAACAATATTTTGTTAAGTAGTCGATTAACAAAAATTATTACAGTATTTACACTATTTCAAAAAATAAAAGCGTATCTCGAGCTGAACTTAGATGTCTTCGTTGAAGAAAATGATTTTGAATGAAACATTTAAATTGTTACGCTAAAATTTTCAGTAGCATAATTTCTAGTCAGAAAAAAAAAACAATATTTCTAAAAGTTATTTTTTTTCAGAGTGTAATAAATGTCACAGGATGATTAAGAAATAAAAAATGTTACTTAATCAGAACATACCATCAAGACTCTGATCGTAGCCTTTAGTAAAAAATAACATTGCTTTAGCAGCACGTTCAGGCGTTTTTAAAAGTCCTTGTCGATCTGGATCTTCACCTAGTGATCTCAATAAACGTCTGTAACTTTTGGACATCTCTGGCAATAGTGCTTCTTTTGTTGGCGGACGGTGATCTAGCTCCAAGTCGTGATGAAATGTACATTTTTCATGGCCTAAAAAAAAAACAAAGTTAATATATATTAAAAATCATTTCATTAATTTTAGCTGACGCCACAAATGTTCGTAAAAAAATTATTTTTTTTATTTAAGAAAATAATTTTAAGAAAGTTGCGGTAGAGTATTATATTCCATACCGCATATATAAACCGCAGAACTATAATATTATACCTTTATATTTTTTGTAACGGTTACAAGTATATGTTTGTAGAAAAAATACGTACATTGATCTCAAATGTATCAGATATATTGATCTAAAGAAATATTAGAAGTTAAATCAAGATGTGAATGCTTTTTTTTTTAATTTAAAATCATTGTCTCCAGTAAAAATTATCCGTAAAAAAATGGTAAAATATGATCATATGTATCTGGTATAATAAGATAGGAATTCATATATGACTATTAATCATATAGTAGCTAAGTATTTGTACATGACCATACATGAGTATTTTTTCCCGGATTTATTTTAAATTATATTTTTAAAAAGTAATTCATATTTTAGAAAATTTTGGAGCAATTAATATTTAAAATAAAATACTTGTGAGTATTCTGTAACAGAATATTTAATGCATATATAATCATTTAGATATAATTATATATATCTATACAATTTTTTTTCTCGAGGTAATTAACTTTTATCTCCAAATAAAAATAAAAATTTAAGTTTAAATACTTCTATTTAACTGTAAATAAATAAATATGATAACTAAATGTGGAAATCTTGAATAGGAGAATTGTGAGTAGATTTATTTAGGAAAAACATTATTAAATAAAGTTTAATAATGACAGATGCTAATAAACTGACTTGTGTTATCAAGTATTATCATGACCTTTTTCCAAAAGAATACTTACTTCTGATAATAATTATTATTATTATGATTCATAATATTTTATAAATATATGTATATATTCTTTTATGTGAAAAACGTAACAATAGTAATTGCCAGATTTACGTATTTACGTTCAATTATTTTTTATTTATGTAATCATTAATCTTTACTATTTTTTTTCTTGACTGTACTTGTCGCATCACCGAATAGATCATGCAAAAAAAACTCAATCAGATAATAAGTATCTTTTTTTAATGTCTTGGATATTTCGAAACTACGGAATAATAATAATAAATAATGTTAAATAAATAAATGCAACCACTGATTTAGATCTAGGAGCTCATGTTGGTAATGATTCAACTCATTAATTTTTTAATGATACTCATTAAGATGATTCAATCTGTGTGTTATATGATTTCGATTTAAATTTTATCGATCCAATATTCTGAATCATTGAAAAATCTAAATAAATAAAAAATTCCGCAGTTAAATAATTAATTTCTTCACATAATTATTCAATTATTTTTTTAACCCACAAAGTTTTTTCTCTTATAAATCTTCAGCCAAAGAAGTAAAAAAAAATAATATTCCCGCCCGAAATAATAACTCTCACCGGTAATTCGTAAATATACAGTTATATATTCTTTATTATCTTGTTGTAACTGTAATTTCACCTTTGTTCTCACGATTTTTATCATTTTTTTGAATAATGGTAGGGCCTAGGTGATAATATCAACCTATTTGTCAAAGTTTTTGAATGACTGAATAATTTTTTTTAAATTTAAATTTTTAAAAAATTTATTCAACGTCACAATTAATTACAATGGTTTTAAAAATAATTTTAGGGACTTTTATACCTGGAGTCGTGGATGTCCTAGGAGTTCTAGGTGTTCCTGGTATCTCAAGTTCAGTTTCGTCAACATTTTCACTCCATGTTACACTTCTAAGTGGTCCTGGTTTCTTACCATTCTTAGTTATACTTTCTTCCTCAACAATCGTAGTTGTTCCGTTCATTTTAATATTTAAATATGTATTTTTTAAATAATAGATTAAAAAAGTATTACTTTAATTTATCTACTTATTTCGTTTTAGTGCCACTTGAATCGATGAACAAAAGAAGAGCATAAAAATTTTTTTTTCTTTACGTTTTCAATAGATTTTGGAAAATATTATTTCTTTCAAACACTTGTTGTTTTTAAATAATAAAATAATTTCTTCAATACAATTTACCCGCACGTTTTAAATCCATTGACAAATCAATCACAATAGTAATAAATAAATTGATATTAACTCATATCAATTGATCCTTTAAGATTTTATTTTCAAAAAATAATTATTTACTAACAAATAATTTTTTATCTAATTTTTTTTTTAAATTGAAGAATTTATGATTTTGTAAAAATAATATATTTTATAAATTAATTAATAATTTATTTCAATACAAGTGACAGAGTAGCGCGAAGTCGCTCGGAGGAGTGACGCCGTGCGACTGATGTCTGGTGTCACTGAGTCTGACTCCGAGGCAAAGGCTATTTCGTATATCGCAACGAGTTTAATTCAAGTATTGGATAGTGTTAAAAGTTACCAAGTCCCGCTCTCTGATCCTGGGAAAGCTAAACTACTCCAGCTGATACAGTAATACTACTTATTCTTACTACTTACTACTTGCGGTACATTCAAAGTTTAAATTTACGTTTACTCAAAATTTATATCCATGTTCGCAAATTATTTATATTGGTTTCGTAATTTACTTTAATTTTTTGCTTAATTAGATCCTTTAATTATTCAAAATTATCTTTTAATTCTAATTGATTTGTAGATGCAAGAGATTTTTAATTTTTTGCATTTTTATTAAGAAAATAAATTTTTTGAATTTAATAAAAACGAGTTGAAAAATTTTAAAAACTGGCCAGAGTTTATCTAAATGTAAATTTTTAAATCCTAGTAAAATGAAAAAAATGCCATTTAGCATAAAAAAATATCAAATCAAAGATTTTTTTATTAGTTCATTTTAAATAATGACGAAATTGTTTTGTCACATAAGTCGTGTGTTAGATTTCTATAAAATTTACAATTTCATTTATTTCTAAAAGCTTTTTATATTCAATTAAATTGTTGAAGGTCTTAAAAAGAATAAAAGTTGAATATTTATAAATAGTAAGGAATGAATAATTACGACAAGGAAATATAATAGACAATAGTATCCTGATATAAATCCTGGTTTAACGATCGACGTCATGGGAAAGTCTATTGAGAGTGTATTGAGTGTCACGGTGATTAAATTAAAAGCTAGTTATCGGTGTACTATATCATTTGATAACTTGACGAACTGTACAATGGCTTTTGATAACGCAGTATAATATTGATCGATTATATATAAGCTAGTTACTAAGTAACTTTTAAAAAAAAACTAATTGATGCAATAGGTCATACTGTAACAAATTACCGGAGTAAATCCGGAGTGGATGACTGTTTATTTATTTAATTCCCTCGGAGTGAAATTTACTCCGAAGGGAGTTTATTTAAGTATAGAAACTCTGAATCAGAGCTAATGCAGATTTAAATGAAATCCAGATTACTCCGAAATTACTCCGTTGAAAAAACAAACTCCTGATTTACTCCGTAGGCAGAGTAATTTTTCATAAAACTCCGAGTGTCGGAATGAATTCAGGTTTAATTAAAATCTGTAATCACTCCTAATTTTTGACACTGCAAAAATATTAACACATTATTCAATCGGTTAATTAATTGTGTTATCCTGAAGCTCGAACTACAATAGTTAAATAATCTTAATATTAAACCTTGAGATCCGAGGTTACCACCATACAAATCAATGGAATGTACTCTTGTTAACGAGATTATTCATCGGCATTTTAAAAATGCCTGAAGTGTCTTTAACTTTTTATTTGATGTTTTTCTGCCTAGTCCTTGAGACGTTAACTCATTAATCTAGTTTGTACGTTATTTCATCATGAAGGTGATTAATTGTAAATAATAAATATATATTTTAATTTAAATATATTATAAAGATTTAAAATATAGATGTATCCTAGATTTTATTCATTTTTCCTTCACTTCGATCTTTAATGTCTTAATTAATCATTTTTCATAGAGAATACATCTTTATGAAATAAATCATTATATCATGCACGAATAATTTATGGTGACAAGAAAGTTTAAAATTATATTATGACTGTTCATTCAATTGCAACTGTCTTCAGCAAAAGTTTAATGAAGCGTTAATTAATTGTTGTTGAGTACAATATTGTTAAATTTAGAATTATACTAATTATTATATATATTTTTTAAATATTTTGGTCGGATGAAAATTTTTTAATTAAAAAAAAAAAAAATAAAAACTGACCTGTACTAATTTTATCAACACACACACTCGTTTCTTGTTTATTTGTCACACCATTTCCTTCATCTTTTTCTTTTTTCCCATTGATGACGTCAGCGGTAATCCCCGTACCATTTTCAATACCTTTCATTTTAAAATTTAAATTTAACACTGTACTGATTAAAAAGAAATAAAAGTAAATTAAAAATTATATAGTGATAAAATAATTTGACGCTTAATGAAATTAAGTTAAATATAACATGAATCTATATTATAAATAAAAATAAAATAATAACAATGATGATTTTTTATGAATTTTGACTTAAAGAATGACAAGATTTAAGTAAACGTTTGTCTTTATATAGTTGTAGTTGAGAACTGAAATGTCCCCTCCAATATTTATTCTCAACAAACAGACTAGCAGGTATTTAGTTTTCTTAGCATTCGACATTGTCTTTTATGATCTTACATTTTTTTAACTTTCTTTGCAAAAAAATTACAAAAAAAAAAACCTTAGTCTTAATTATTTTATACTTTGTAATAATTGATAATTTATTACATTAAGAAATCAATTTTAAATGTTTTTTTAAAAATTATGGCAAATAATAAATTGATGTCAAATTTAAATATAAAGTTCATATGAAATTTTTTATATAAATCTCAGCTTAATTTTAATTAACTAATTAAATAAAAATAACTTTTAAGATTCAAGTGATAATTTATAATTATTTAATTATTAATTTGATAGGAAGTATATTTAATAATAAGCAAGGTAAGTGAACGATCATGAACTTGAACCAATTTGTATTCCACTCAATTCCTTTCACTGAAGCGTCATAAAAGTAAATAATGAATCGTTATATTTTTTAGTTTAAAAATTTGTGTCAAACAGACATAACTGTCATTTGAGATTTATTTAAAACTGGGTCGGTTATCTATTACAATTTTTTACATGTTCTTGACGAAATTACAGTGGAGGTCATGTTTGTGCTGCAAGGACACGCAACAGCCAGGATTGTACGTAACTTTATTTAGTACCTTTCAAATCGATGACGTAAAAGCAGAATGGGTTTTCCTCATCCACTTCCTACACTTAGCATACCTCGGAGTAGTTTTTTCCAGAGTAAATTTTTCCTACCTGGGAAAATCTATTAGTAATTTAGACTCGATTATGTTGAAATAAAAATATTTAAATAATTTAGTCAAGTGGTACTCACAGATCAAAGATATATTTTATGTGCCACATTATCAAGACTTGGCAAAGTTCAATTAATGATTAAGAATGAAATTATTATCAAAAATTTAATATTTCTCTCAGCAATATCATTATTGAATTGATTAAAATCAATCTAATTTGACATAATAATCAAGTGATATATGTTACTAAGGTAATTCAGTATTTAGAAAAATAAATTATTTAAAATTTAATCATCTCTATTTCATCTGCATTCCGGACCCGTAATATAAAAAAATCCACCCTATTTAAAAAAAAATCAGTGGCTCAGGGCATTGACCTGATATATAAGTAGATAATTATCGTTAACGAGTAGAATTAGTATGAGGTACATTTTTATCTGGCCTAAATTTCGTTGATTTCGATAATTGTAATAATGGATTTTTTTTAAATATCTCAACAATGGAAAGATACAAAACTACTGATAAATATTTGAAGTGTGCAATTTTAATTTTAGTTACTCTGAAATATTAAAAAAAATCTTATTATACTCTCGCGCGTAGTTTGAATGTATTTATCAAAATTTAAATTATGAAAAAGTACAAAATAGAGTTGAATTTTTTTGAAACATACAAATTTATATCAAAATTAATGTGATTATTAACATTTACAACCTGATTATACTTACCTTAAAATATATTTAATAAAAACTAATTATACAATATTTAATAAGTAATTATTCAATAAAAAAACATATAAATGCTTAAAGTTTATTGTTATAAATATTCAATATTATAATTGCATAACAATATTTTATTTAATATGTATATAATATATTAGTGTATAAATATATATATAAATATATAAGCCCTTTTAAACCCGTAAAAGTACTTTCATAAAAGTTATTAATAAAAAGTAACAAAGTTTTTAAGTTATAAGAAGAATTATTATTAATAGATATTTTGTTTTTACTTTGAAATGTTTTATGGCAAAAAAGAATTTGTTTTTTACGTTAGTTAAGACTCGAAGTACTTTTTCAGACTTATCAAATTTTTAATTATTATTAATATTATTGTATAATATAATTGATTAATAAAAAAAGATAATTGATTATTCATGACACTTTGGATAAGCTATAAATATATAATATATAAAAAGATGTTGTTCATAGTTGATTATCTTACTCAGTTACTTTAATTATTTCAAATTTAACACCATTGTTATTTAATTGTTCGATCATTGAAGTCTTAGCGAATGCGGCCCCAGGTGGAAGTACTCCACCCCTGAGAAAATAATTAATTTTTAATAAACAATTAAATAATATGAACATGCATTTATAAATAAATTTATGATTGAGATAACATACTTATCGGGAAGTTTATCAGCTTCACGAAGAATAGTGAGCGCAGAAATCATGAGCATAGTACAAGTTGCTCCATAACCAGGATTAGTACCCGAAACTTTACCAATGACTTCTTTATTCGGAGGCTCAGTGTGTTTGTCAGTTGGTTCAGTGAGTTTATCTTTCCAACCAGTAGCTTTGAATGTTATTGAGAACTGGGTTTTTTCCAAAGACTCGGGGTTTGGTCCTTCATGACTGACAAACCCACCGGAGAAAAATGATGGATACTGTATAAAAGAAATATAATTGATTGATTTATTTGCTATTCTTAAATGTTTAAAAAATGTAAATTTATTATTTATTAACCTTAAGAAGTAAATTACGTCCACATTTACATTTTGTCATCAGTGAAAACACGGCCCCAATACATGCCACTGATAGTACAGCCCAAAGTGATCTGTAATTAATTAATTAAATGATAATTATTAAATGAAACTAAAGTATATTTATTGATAAATAGTTGAATTACCTAAATGTAACATAAGTTTGAACTTGTGCTGGTTTAATTTTATCTTTTTCGTAAAGAAAACGTTGAGATCTATAAGCAACTGAACGATCGGAACCAGGAAAAGGTACAGACCATCCTTCAGATACTTCAGAACGATGGATAATTCCTCTAAAAATAATTTAAAATTATTAATTATAATTAGGAAAAATTTTTAGATAAATTTATTATTGATACCTTGGGCGTAGTTTAGGTTCAGAAGAAGGTAATTTAGTTGGATAAAGCTTAGAACGTAACTCTGGTAGCTCATTGGCGTGGGCTAGTCCATAAACGGCAGACTCCCATGTTCCGTAATGAAGACCAGGACCTCCTAAATTACCACTTCTCCATGTGTTCAAGTAAGTCTCGACGCTGTTTACTTCACCGCCGAATTTTTGCTGGATAAAAATAATACCGAGGTCACATGGAATACTATCGAATCCACATGCGCTAATTATATAAACTCCTGCTTCTTTAGCTGCTTTGCTATACTCGAGTTGAATTTTCTCCATGTACTATAAATAGATTTTAAATAAAATGAAAATTGTTTACAACCTCGTATAAGTTTAAATTAATTCTAATAATAATTATTATTTAAAGTGGTGAATAAACATACTTGAGGTTCACCACTGACGTCAACATGATGTGTACCAGCTGCTATGCAAGCCTTCACAACAGGCTCTCCATAAAATCTGTACGGGCCGCAACAATTTACGACGATTTTACATTTTTCAGCCATTTTCTTCAAAGACTCTTCGTCTTTAACATCAGCAATTATGATTGGAATGTTATCTATAATTAATTAAATAAATTTACGTTATTATTTAAATTTATTTATCACAAATTTTTTATTTTTTTACTATGTTCTGCAGCAAATTCTTTCAGTACAGCTTCTAAACGTTCTTTGTTACGTCCAGCAACACCCCAAGAAAATGGTTTTAGTTTAGATAATCTAGCAGCCTCTTTGACAGTATACTTTCCAGTAAATCCTGTTGCTCCAAAAATTACAACGTCAAGACGTTCGTCAGCCATTTTACTAAAAGAAATAACAATAATTAGTTGAATAAATAATATAATTCTACGGGATAATTGTTAATCTAATCAAAATGATCTGATTCAAGACTATTGTGATATTACAATTGCCACGAGTATTTAAATATGAAACGTAATTTTTGTTTGCATTCACATGTACTTGGAAAATTTTTTTAATTTCATTGCTGCCATTAAATTAATTATAATAAAAAATTTTATTGTGTCATGGTGCCGGTTTGCCGGTTCAATGTATCAACAATATATTTTTTTTATCAAAATTCAAAATAATTAAAAATTAAAGGCATATAATTTGTTATTAAATCTATTACTATTTATAGTAAAAAGTCAAAGATCACTTTTAAATTTATATTATTATAAATGGAGTATTGTCATTAAATTTAAATGAATTTTTTATACTTACATTGTTATGTATTCCAAGAATTATCAATTCTGATCCTGACTGACTTTGAATTGATAAAAATAAGACGTAATACTAAACTACGCAATAACAAGGTGTACTAGTCGATCTTTGTATGTTTGTTTATAATTTAATAGTCGATAAAGAAGTTTTTAAAGAGAACGCTGCTTGAAGATTTTGAATTTCCCGCGTCAGTTTGTTCTAAGCGGGAAGTGAGCCCAGAAGACATTGGAAGCGCTGGAGCAGGAGCCGATGCTCATTCCAAAGTTAGCAGCTTCTAGGTCGAGACGTGAAATAGTTACCGCGTAAAAATAATTATTTATTTAATTAATCGATTATTGACAATTGTTTAAATATATTTAAAAAGTATCGTTTAATTATCATTTACTCAAGTAGTAATTAAATAAAGGTTTTATTTTATTAAATAACGATTAAAATTTTTTAAAATATTGTCGGTTTTGCGATACTGAAGTAAGTCGACGTTTAATAACGTTAGGCTTTTTTTCAAAACGATAAATTATAGAAAAAAAATATTTAAAAAATTGCACATATAAATTTTTAAATTTTCTACATGTGCATATTTTTAGATTTTTTTTTTTTTTTTTTTTTTTTTTGTAATTCTTCGGTGAAAAAAAAAATCCTTAAGTTGTTGATTCTCGACAAGTTTTAGGATCGCGTCAGTGTTGAGTTGGAGCGTTAGCGTGAAATTTCTAGAACAGACAGTCAGATCCCTTTTACTTTTTAATATTTGCCAGTTAAGCTTACGTCTGATAATAATAATTAGTACTCGATATTTAATTAATATTTTATTAAAATTAATTGTTTAACATTTAATTATTAGTAGTTTATAAAAAAAAATTTTATAATTTATTACAATGGAAGGGGATAAGTGAGGAAAGTTTTTGGGCTATAAACAAGATGGCGGCGGTTTGAAGCGTCAGTAGCACAGTTCCTAGAAACTTCGCGCGGATTCTTTTATTTAACATATATATTTAAAAAAAAACTTGAAAAATTTATTCAGTATTAATTAGTTAATAATCGTATTAATAATTAATTAACAATTGGTTAACTAACAAACAATTAACAGTAATAAATTAATAATTGTGCTCAGTGAATATAAAAGTTTTTTAGTGTAAATTTTTTTTCTTTGTTCGTGGTATCGTTAGTGTTTTTGTTTGGCTTCATTGTTACTTCGTATTAATATTTTTTTTTTTTTATTGTTTATTTTAAAATAAATTCGTAAAGTTATTTTTGTGATATAGTCTCGGGAGTGGTATTCGTGTGAATTTTTGAGTAGGTTGTGATATGTGAAGTGAAGTGTTTTTTTTGTGATTAGTGATTATATATTTTGATGAACGGGTACTCGATGGGTACTGAGGTATTATAATTTTTTTTTTTTTAAGAATTATTAGTCAATAATGCTATTGTTAATTAAATTGACAAAATGTCTTTGATTTTTTAAATTTCAGGTGAAGTGTTAGTGCTGATGATGAATCTGACGGAGCAAAGGATGGAGCAGCTGTTTACTGGAAGCTGAGCTACGAAGCTGCGAGAGCATCCGTCTAAAGGTAAGTGATTTTGAATATGTTTTTGTTTCTTGGTTGTTTATAATTTTTATATTTTCGTAAATGAAATATTTTCTATGATGACAATTTATAAATTTATGATAGTTTGAATTTGTCCTTTATCTTTCCACTCGTTTAAATATTCTATGGAAAGTAATAGGAATGAATATAGGAGTGTATGGATTTATATAATAATCCATGTAGGAAATTACGGGTACCTGGATATCCACATAGGAATTTAAATAGATGATTTTTTTACCAAACTAGCATGTTTAAAAATAAATAAATAGGATTTTATTGTAGGTCATTAAAACATCTTAACAAATAATTTATCAAAAAAATTGAATTTTTATTTGCGGTCTAAATAGAAATTCTTAGATGTCTCAAATCAAAGTAATTTATAAAAGATTGGATTTAAAATTTATATTTATTTATTAAATTAAATTTATTCAACACTTATTATTGGTCGTAAATGTCATGTGTAAATTTAGAAATTATCAGAGTAATCACATTTTACCTCTGTTATTATCTATCACAAAATTTAACTTATTATTTAAAATTTAACTTTTAAAGTACAACAGTATTTTATTTAATAGTTTCGTTTACGTATTAATTATTTGATTCTTGTCAATAAGTTTATTACGTTAGCTATAAAAATGATCAACAATTAAATTTACTAGAAATTGACTCAAATTAAAGTATGTGACGATAAATATTTTCAACAGTTAGTTTCATAAATAATTCAATTATTATTTTATTATTTTTTTATATATAAAAGACTTATAATTTTTTAACAATATCAAGACGTACAGTTTTTACATACTTCTACATACATACTATTAATTATTTCTTAAAGTTCGAGTTATTTATAACGATAATTATTTAGTCTTGACACTTTTTAAATTTGTCTTATGTAATATTTTATACTTTATTACAGTTAATTATAAGTAAGTGTAATTAATATTATCTGCAGTGATAAAATGACTATAGAGTAGTCTTATCAATTGATATGAGCACCATTAACTCGTATCACAATTTATCACTGGTTTTTTTTGACAATCGCAATTAATTTACTTTGGTTTATTTATGATCTCAATCTTCCATTGATATATTATTTATCATTAAATCTGCTGACATTCATCGTCGATATATATTTTTCGTCACGGAAGATACTTGTTTATTTATTTATTTATCTATTATTATCGTGGTTTAATTATTCCTTGAGCAATGTATAAATAAAAACAGTCAGTGCTAACTTGCGATATTTTATTTTATCTAGTGGAATGATTGTTTTATATTTATCATTGTTTAATCGTCGGTGCTTCTATTGATTTTGATTTCTGTTCTTGTTGATATCTGAAATCAAAAAATTATTTGATATTTTTATTGCTTAGTTAACGATAATGAAGTTAGCTTACGTCTAATAATTTTTGAATTTTTTTTGAAAGCGATAAATTATTACTAAAAAAAAAAAATATTAAAAAAATTATAGTCTACTAACTTCAGGATCATGGTTAATTAATATAAATATAAATGTAAATAAAATATAGTTGTGTCCTATAAATAATTGATCATTAAAGCTCAACTAGAGACTTTGACGTTTATAAACAGATCAGAATTCGAGGTCAAAGGTCAATTTCGACATTATAATGTAATCAGCAGACAATAGCGAAACCGGAAGTCGTGTCTTTATTTTATATTACCAATTGTTTAATTAGGAGTCAATAATTTTGATATTTAAAAAAAAAAAGAAAAATAAATTTCAATAAATAAATTTTTATAAAAGTATTTAAATACATTATTTTATAACTTCATATTTTTTTTATATATTTTATATCAATACAAGAAATTATTAAAAAAAAAAACTATTAAGAATTATTATTTATTTTTTTCATTGAAAAAATTGTATAATTGAAATTCATTTTTTTTTTTTAAATAAACTATCGGTTGAAACAAAATTTTTATAAGTAAAAAGTCAGCTAAAGACTAAATTATAAAATAAAAATTATTACCAAAGTTTTTATAAATTTTTTGAAGAATGATATTAGATGAGGGTTCAAGTTCTGTTAAACGACTTGTTTTTTTTCTGTATTGTGATTGAAATATTAGGTTTATTAGTAATTAATATACTCACTTAATGGCTCTAGCAACTTGATATAGTGCTGTGAAAGCCACAAAAAGATTAACGCTAAATAAACTCCAATTCCTTGGTGTAATAGCTAATGAATATCGCGTCCATATAACTCCGGTTACTCCTAGTGCCCCCGATTGACTCAATGATATTTTATCTGCTGGTCGTTGCAAGTCTCCAAGACCCGCTATCACGAGACCCTACAATAACAATAAATTAATTAGGACATATAGCAATATTTAAAAGATTTATTAGCTTCGTTCAAAAGGTCACTGAGGAATATAATTTAAGTATACGATAAATTCGCGATTAATATATATAACAAAAATTCACATTGCAAAATTAAGTTTATACTTAATTTCACAATAGAATATATTTTTGATATTTATTATCAACTAATAAAATTACATGAAAAAGTTGATTGATACTAATAACAAAAAAAAAAAAATTTACCCATTTGAATGCTGGCGCCCAGAAAAATATTGTCTGCGGACCTGGAAAAAAAACTCAATCGATAACACACGTGTTCACTTGATATATTTACTATTAGGAAAATTTCCATGATTTTTTTTTTGCCCATTTTTTTTTTTTTTAAATAAAAAAAATATTAAAAATTATAAATTTAGAATAACGTAGGAGTAAATGTCAAAATTAAGGAACTGAAATGACGTCAGCCTTGACCTAGTTGGCAAGGCTTCACATTGCGATCATATGAACATTTGCATAAAATGTGGACAAAAAATCTTTAAATCTTTAGTATACTTTTTTTTTATTTGTTGACGTCATTGCATATGCAGATATGGGAGATTTATTATGATTATTAACCAACTAGCAACCACTTACCAGCTGGATGATTCCACAGAGGTTGTAATTTTTCAGGCACAAATTTACCGATAGCCTTCATTGAGTTTTTGTACACAAGAGAAGTCATTTTAATATTTATATTTGTTTTTCTAATAATAATAAAAATTTATCACGTGCCCTTGATGCCTCGTGTACTACGATATTTACTTAAGGCTCGAGAGTTATTATATATCGTAAACCGTGATATTGAACGCGTCGATGTTATGTGTGAACTAACGTACGTTACTGTAAAACTGACTGACGATACTCGCGTTTTCTTTTCCTTCCTCTTCTGCTACTATTTACTCCTACTTTTTACTCGAATCGTTATGTATTATATGGATCAGAATCATGCTGTCTAGTATGTACAGTAGTAATTTACCCCCACTTAATCACTTCATTTTATCTACTAATTTATCATTAAAATCTTATGTCATTCAGACTCGAAATTTATCTAATTATTTAATTTTTAATACTAGTAATTAAATATTTACTATTTTTATTTTTAACTTAATAGCTTTGTTTTATATGATACCGTAGACAGCAGACGTCTAACAATTTTTTTTTGTTTTTATAAACAAACTATAAAAAATAAAAATTCTGGCTCAATTAGTCCAGATATAAATGTATATAAATAATTTAGTAAATAATTAAATTCTTTACAATAAAAAGGTCTTACGATATTTAAAAGTGAAGTAATAAAATTATCTAAAATTAGTAGACAGATTATGAAAAATTTTTAAATTTATTTTTGTTGATATTTAATTTAAAAACAAACTATCGCTTATTGGATTTACTATGATGATTTTTTAAGTTTTTTTTATTGTTCTTGATTTTAGAAATATTTAATTGTAAATTTAAAAAAAATTGCTTGTAAACTTTTTTTTTTCAATTGTTTATTATATTTAGTAGATCTGAGATAAAAAGACATAAACATTTAAGGAAGATACTCTAATGACATAAATACACACTAACATTGGCCTACAGTCTAATAAAAATACTTTATTTTCGTGCCAACTTTTACGTTTGAATAGATTACACAATATACGTGTTTATTTTTGTAACAATTTTTATACGTTTATACCGGAAAAGGTTTGCTGTTGCCAAAAGAAAATTTCTTTTTATTTGTTTATCAATTATTAATTATACTTTGGTATCAACTGAAAATTTATTTTTATAGAAAAGATGGGAAAATGATTTTTTTATAAGGAATACAAAATTTGAGGAATGAAAAATTAATAAAAACTTTTTTTTTATGCATAATTTTATTTATACATAAATTTGAATTTATTAACAATAAAATATTTATGGATAAAAAAATTATATATAATTTATTATTCATATTTAATATTAATTTTTTCAATAAAATAAATTGAGCTTGACAATTTAAAAGTTATACTTATTAACAGTAAAAATTAATACATTCGATCTTTCTCATAAAATTAATTTTACAATTCATAATTACAATGATAAGATTTTTATTTTAAGTAGATTTCATAGAAATCTATCTATTGCATTTGTTCTTATGGTGGAATTGTCAAAAAATTTCGCCATTATTCATCATAATTCGTCGGGTAGATTTTAAAAATACCATTGGTTCAAAAGTTAATATATATATATATATGTAATGTAACACATCTTGATGTGATGATAGCATCCATAGATCTAAACGGATCTTAATGAAACTTGGCACACTTATTCTATAAACAATTATCTCGGTTAAGTTCAAAGATGAGCAAAATCGCTCAAGTAGTTTACAAATAGATCTTTCAAATTCTAAAAATAACAAAAAATTCTATTTCCGTGTTTTTTTTTCTTCAATTGCTTTTAAACAGAAACATTTATCCCTGTTGTGTTAAAAGAATGTCAGAGCTGATAAAATAAACTACAGTTTTCGTTTTTTACAGTAGTTTTTCAAATTTTAGTGAAGGGTTAAAGTTATATGATTGTTTTTTGTGTTATGGCCAAAATTTCATTATTTTATCTTTAGCATTTTTTGATTGGAATTTATAAAAAATGTCAAAAAATAATTTATTCAAGTAATGAGAAATCTACTTCCATTTCGGATGCCGAATAGCATTTTTATTTCATTCTGAAATTTTATCATTATTAGAATTAATTCAAATTTTTAAAAATCGACTGGTTGCAGCCTGCTAATTAATAAATTTTAAGAAATAAAGACCGGGTTAAATGATTATTTCTATTTAATATTAACAAATTATTACAAAGCCAAATTATATCTTAATTCAATTAGAGTTATAGTATTATCTAAAAAGATCGAGATATTTTTACTGTAATATTGTCACAGCAATAATTATTACACTATACCCATATTAATTGGGTATTATTCAAGTCAATATTAATTTTTTTTTTTAATAATAATTTTTTTTGTGCTTTAATATCAACTTAACAATAACCCTATACAATATTATATCAATAGTGAATAATACGTTCAACGCATTTCACCAAAGATTTATCACGCATTTTACAAAAAATACTTTGCCGCACTCAACTGAAAATATTACTATTTTTTTTTTTATGATCACGAGTACCTTACTCTAAATCCTTAATAACGTTTGATTTGATATTATAATACTGTACTACTTACATGGAGTGAGAATAGTGTTTATATTCTATTGAAAAAATTATCTTGAAATTTTTAATTGAGTATCCAAATGAGAAGGATCCATTCTTTATATCTAAGTCTTTATAAAATTATTCTAAATAATTTAAATAGTAGTAATAATATTGTTAGTATAAAAAGTTTTATCAAAATTGAATTTTTTTTTGATCGTTAGTGAAGCTAAAAAAAAAGAAAATTGTATGTATAAGTAAATTCAATGGACCATTTTCATCTGGATATTTACATGTATTGGCTTAAGTCTAACGGAATTCAAAACGGCAAAATATATAATTACCATATTTATAATTAAAATATAATTTATGAAAACAAATTAATTAATTTTTAAAATTTATAATAATTTTGATCTCTTTTAAATTAAATTATACAGCCGATTTGAATATTTATAAAATATATTATTTTAAACTTTATTAATAATTATTATTATAAACAATGATATAATTGCACCACTATAATAATAATTAATTGCTTTTTTTAAAAAGTTTTTTTTATTATCATGCGCAGTAATATAATTAGATATATTTTAATATTTAATATTTGCTTTATTATATTATTATTAAATACACTTAGAAATAAACTCAGTTCAATTATTTTTGAGCGTAAATAATTATAACTATTGTAGTAAAAAAAAAATCGAAAATAGTCTTGAATCTTGGGGGGAAAAAATATGAGATCCGGTAGAAAATGTGTAAAAAATTCTATTAAAAAAATCTATTGTAAATGCGGCAGTAAATGCAATCGTTTAATTTCAAATTGAGTCTTTAAAAATAAATGCGTACGTATATTACTATTGTTATGAGATTATTCTTTATCCATTTTTCGATATTATTAATTATTTAAATATATGAATAAAAAACGTGTTTTATAAAATATCAATTTTTTTTTTACTTTTGTTTAAATGGCTACAAACTAAAGGATATAGAGTATTAATTTTTCTTTGGCCATAAGTACAACGTAATTACAATTGTATAATTTAATTTGAAAAATTATATCCATATCCTTATTGTTGTTATGATGATCACGTTATCAATCTCTTTGAGATAATAACAAGGCACATATTTGTACACAATAATTAATCGTAGTAGCACAATAATCATTTTAAATAATATAGGATAAATTACCCGATCGCCGTCCTTCTTATGAATTTTAATGACCAAATCATTTTTAGATCAATAATTATTTATTTTATTATTAATTAGATTAATTCACTATCATCTCAGTTACCTTTTATCTATTAAATTTTTTTTGAATGGAAAATTAAGAGTAAATTTAAATGAACGTTTAATTGCTAAAGAATTTATAAAAAATTTTTGAAGTTTTTGCAGCTTATAAATATATAATTATTGCTTAGAAGGCTAGAGACCGGATGGTTTACCCTATATTTATTACATTATCTATAAATTACTTATTTATCTTTTTTTTTTTGAGAGAGAGCAAATTTCGTAATGCACTGGACTTTTTTATTTTTTTTTTAACTTTTTTTGGTAAAGAGTTTAGTCGTTAATATATTTGAATAATTTAAATATACGATGGATTAAATACATTAGAATATAAATATTTGAATATTTTTATGCCCATAAATTAAAATTTTTATCAAAGAATAAAAAATTAAAATAAATTCAGTATTAAATTTTTTAGACGAAATATTGTATGAAAAATTTTAAAAGAAGTAGTAGAATATTAGTAATTAGTATGATATTCAAATTAATCATCGACTAAACCCTTTTGTTTATAAACTTTTATTTTGACTTAAATGCTATTGATATTAAAAAAAAATTAATCAACTATGTTAGCCGAAAATGAATAGTTATGCATTAATGAGTTAATATTTATGTAATTAATGTAAAAATCATTATGATTAATAATGGAAAACTGATATTGCTTATCTATTTATTACTCAATTTAACATCCTGGTTTAATTTGTAGTGGTAACGTTAAGGTACTTAAATCCTCTCGAGTCATTGATTATGAATATGATATTTCTTTTTCTTACTATTGTAAATCACAACAGCTTTTTGACTCTTATTATTAAGAATAACTATAATATATTTTTAAAATAACAGTATCAAAAAAAATTATCATATTATCAAGTATTTAACAACAGAAATGTAAAAAAAAAAATACGAGCGTACAATAATTTTTTTGACACTGCGTAAAAAAAGTTTATTTTTACCATACCTTCACCGAAAGTTTACATTCCTGCTCTGTTTAAAGGGAAGAAAGTCTTACTTTTCTTTTATGAGAAAACATGTGACAAAAATTAGCACATGCGTCATTCTTCTCGCAAACAGAGGCAAAAATTAAAATTTTCAGGTTTAGATCTGGTGAACAATTCTATACACACCACAGATGAAAGCAGGACGTCTCAATCCGTGTGTTTGCTACCCTCGCTTTCGGGTCGGGTAGAAAATTACACAGAAAGATTAGAACCCGACTGGTTTCTGTTCTGCACCGTACAGGGTCGGATGCAGAACAGTAACCAGTTGGCTTCTAATCTTTTCGTATACACGTGGGTTAGAATGTCCTACTTTCCTCCCTAGGTGTGTAATATACTAATTACCTACACAGTTGAAGAAACATCAAATAATTCGAAACAGTTGATAGAACCATGAACATCGACGAGTAAAAATTTATAAAAATCACTCGAAACACATACCTTAGCACGGCAATTAGGTGGCAAACGTATTAATCCTAATAATGCTGGTCGATTTCGGTTTTTACAAGTCTTCAATGCCCAGTAATTTTGTGTTTCTCCATTATTTATTTGTTCATTACTACTTGTTCCATTATCACGGGTACCATTGCCATTGCTCATATTATCACTTGGATTATTACCATTACTAATATTAATATCATTAATTCTTCTATCAAGACTTGATGTGGATGCGCTTGATAAATTGGCATCTGCTGTTTGGCTATTACGCATTTGTATATTTGATGGCAGTTCTAATTCAAGCAATGGTACTGTTGAGCTTCTTACTATCCCAGTACGGCTACGTTTTGGTTTTTTTTTAGTTTTATTTTCTAATAATGCGATATTCCACCAGGCTAACTCATCACAATTAATTGATAGTAAAATAGACGTCCCTATAGACAATGGTGCCCATTGTAATTGTAAAATTGAATTACAATGGAGTTTCAATTCTTTTTCATAAGCTTTTCGTTCATCTATATTGAAAATCTGTAATAAAAATAATTAATAATTGCTCGACAATAAATTACTCATCAAAAAGTCATTTTTTTCTGATAATCAATTATGAAAAATTAGTTTCTTTGTTGCTAATTGTAGACACTTATGAAAAAAGAGTTAAGGTTTGATAGTTTGAATAGAAAAAAATAACTGTTTAATAAATAAATACATTTTTGATTGATTACTTACTGCTATATTGCCATCGTCCATTCCAATAGCGAGATATTTGTCATCAGGTGAAAAAGCACAGCATGTTAATTTTTTAGTAAATGTAAAATGTGTATTATCAAGTTTTGCCAACATCCCTGGTATATTCGACTTATCATAACCAATAAAATATATAGCCATTTGATAATTACTTTTTAAAATGGCGATCATATTATTTTTTAAATTAATTGCACTGTAACTAACATGAGGGCCTTGTAGTCTGTGTAAATTTAGTTCTGTATTTCTAATTTGACATAATTGGATCCATGTTTGTTCTTTCATCTCCCAGATTTTAATTATTTCATCACGTGTAACACCAACCACGTATTTATTATTAATGGTGTGCAAGTTAATAATATTGCTAGTTTCCTTCAAACATATCTTAGCTCCTTTATAGATGTAAAACAATTTATCTTCTTGTTTGCAAACAATAGCCAGCTCATTTTGAACTTGAATAAATTTAACTAAGTGTGGAAATTCTGTGAATGATGACAATATTTCAGTTATTTTTTTAGTTGTGACATCATACAAACAAATTTTATACTCTGTAATTTTTCTTGATGTTTCATTTCTGAATGTTTCATTTTTAATCGTGTAAAGTATTTTATTTCCATCTGGGCTTAAATTCAGTGTTACTATTTTTCCTATGAAATTGTCAGTCTCAACTTGCAAATTTTCATCAATATACAATCCTATTTTTTTCCCGACGATTTCTTGTGCTACAATATTTGGTTGTCCCAATGGTTTCATGATGGCATCAAACAATGGTCTTATAAGCGACTGTGGTGAACTTTCTATGTATTTTATGTCAAATTTCCAACGTTGGACGGAATGTTTATCACCACTTATAATTAAGTGGTGCTGGCAATCAAAATCATAATAAGTATCCAGTGAAACAGTACAATCTGGATAGTAAGCTACTGGTTCCAGTCCATATTCAAAATTCAAAACACGCAATAAAGAGTCAGTATTGCTAACAACCAAATAATTGCCGTCGTGTGTTAGTGTAGCTTCGTTAAATTTAGTATCAATTGCTTCATAAAATTGACGTTTTGCAGGACTACATAGATTACCGTTTGTATCGATGCTCCATACTATCATAAGAATTGTATCGCGTGTTAAATAAATCAAACTTGTTTCGTCCGGGTCTATTTTTTCTTTAAGATATATAACTTCTATATCAACTGAAGACTCTTCGCCACTCCTCTGAAATGGATGATAACGAGTTTTATAGTCATAATTATTTCCATCCCATAAATACACTGTGATTGTGCCCTTAGTATCAACTACATGTAATTGACGAGACTGTTTAGCGAATGTTAGTTTTTGAAAGCTCATATTTTTTTCATGTATTGACGCCTTCTGTTTGCCGTCGACGTCCCAAACTATAATAGTGCCTTTAGTCGTACAAACAGCTAGTCTTTTATCATCTGAACTCAGTGTCATGTCTGTTATTAATTCACCGTTCGTATCGTAAGTTACTGAACTAGTGTTTGTTTGTCGTGGAACAATCGGGTACCAAAATGTTTGTTTTTCCCGTGGTGTATGTGAATGATTATTATCTGAATAATTATCATTCAATTCATATTCATTTTCATTTTCATTTTCATCATCATCATTATCATCATCATCATCATCATTATCAGTTTTTAAAGTAAAATATTTTACTATTGATTCACTATTTAGAGCAATAAAAAATTTACCATTTTGTGACACAATAACTTTAACAATTTTCGATTTATTGAAACCACAAAATGGCGTTTGTTTTTTCTTATTACAATTCCACAACATAATTAAACCTGTCTTGGTTCCAATTAAAATTTGATTTGGATTATCCGTGAAATTAACTGTAGAAAATTCCATATTTAGTTCTTCAGCTATTGGGTTATGCAATTTAGAAGGTTGATGAGTATTTTTTAGATACAATTTATTTTTTTGTGATTGTGCTATTGAACGGGCGGTCTCATAGCAATAACCACGTGGATGATTCAATGCTATCTGTACTAAATCAAGGCAATTACGTTGACGATATACAGCCAAAGTTTTTGTTTGGGTTTGTAAAAACTCTTCTAAATCTCTAACTTTCCTTTCAATATTTTCATTATTGCCTGTTATGTGGTTACGATATTTTTTTAAATCAATTAACAAATCATTAACTCCACTGTTGCTAATTTTACCCTGGATAAAATTAAAATCCAGATACAATTTTTCAAAATCTTTAAACATTTCCGCTTGCTCAAGATGGTGTCCAATATACGCGTAAGTGTAATTATCTTTAGGAAATTTTGAGAAATCATTTTTACAAATTGTATACAATTTTTTAACGAATTCACGATGCATGGATGATAATTGTCTTTTATCAAATAGGCTGCGCAAATGACGAAGCAATAAATCGTGTACACCATAAATATATGAATTTAAATCAGAGTTCCAGTATTTAACAACAAGTGATTTATAGCACAAACTAACCAATATATCTTCAACTTTGAATTTTGATTCATTCCATAAAATTTCTAATGTTTTTGGCATTATATTAATATCTTCGCTAAATATTGCTAAGCTTTTGTAATATTCACATAGATCAGGCTTTAAACGACCGATGCATACATCAAATGTATTTGATTGGTTACGTAAAAATTTTTCCATTACAGCATTAGACGCATCCTTTTTACGCAATGCCTTTAAATAATATTGCCAGCGGTCGCGGCATTTTATCATATCTTCCTTATATTCTATAAATTGTGCCGCAAACATATCGATTAGTATCGGCATACCATTGCACTCATAATGAATGTCTTTCGCCTCAGGTGGTAGCAAATCAACTTGTGTATCTAATGATCGAGCAAATAAATCTAAACTCTCGGCTTCTGTAAATCCTTCTTCCATTTTAATAACTTCTTTACGCACATTATTGTTGTGACACAATATTTCAGTGTCAGTTGTTATTACGAGCGTTTTACATCCGAAATTGAATACTTCGATTATTTTTTTATCATAAACATCGTCGAGAATTAATAGCGAATTGTGGTTTAAATTAAAATGACGTTTCAACATTGAACACATTTCATCTTTCAATTTACCCAAATTTAATGATACCTCACGTTTTTCTACTTTATCATAGAGTTGTTGTAATTGAGTTAAAATTTCATCTTCAACTGTGTTAGCTCCCTCAGAACCGAATTTTATCCAATAAATTTCATTCTGAAAAATCATCCATTACTTAATGATATACATATTAGTAAGTTTTATATATTTATTTATAAATTTTATGACTTACATTAAATAATTCGGTAATTAGTGGTCGATCATTGAGAGTTTGAGCCGTCAGACGAGTTCTTCCGTATCCTTTCATACCGTGCAAGACAACGTAACTGCCTGGTAGCAAATTTCTCAGTGCATGTCTAAGCTGTTCCTTCTGAAATTGATTTACTTTATTATTATTATTGTTATTTATTAAACATACGTTTATTTTATTTAAAATTTAGTTAATAATTTATTAATTAATACTATTTATTTTCGTAATTTTAACTAATTGACTTACGGTAATTATTTTTCCAAATAGTTAGCAACGAAAGATTAATAACAGTATTAACTTTATTAATTACTAATCAAATTTTTGTTTATTTGAAATGATAAAATTTGTCAAAATAATATATATTAATAAATATATAGACTCGGTGTTTAAAAATAACGAACATAAATTAAGGGGTAAATAGGGAATACATTTTTAGAATGAAAAAAAAAAGTAATTGGTAGTAAGTTATCAATTAAATTAACTAACCAATCAGAAGAATTTTGGCGGGAACGATAGTAGATGAACCAGGAAAAAAGTCTCATTGCTCTAGGATTCAGAGAAAACTTGTCTAGGATTTATCTTGGGTGAGTCTAGGATTTGTCTAGGATTCCGAGAAAGTCTCTCAATAACGCTGGCACATCAATTTTTCTAAGTTTTCTCTTGGGTGAGTCTAGAATTTGTCTAGGATTTGTCTTGGATTTGTCTAGGATTTGCCTAGGATTTGTCTTGGGTGAGTCTAGGATTTGTCTAGGATTTGTCTTGGATTTGTCTAGGATTCAGAGAAAACTTCTCAATAACGCTGGCACATCAATTTTTTCTAAGTTTTTTCTAGTCTGAGTCTAGGATTTCTCTAGGATTTAGAGAATCAATTTTGCTACGCCTGTCTGCCGCGTTTCTCTACCATCGCTCCCGCCAATTCTCCTTCTTTTAACGACTCTCCGCTTCTGATTGGCTACTCAATTTAATAAATATCTTATCACTATTACGTCAGATTAAAAAATGCTACAGGACTTTGGATTCCAGAATCACATTTTCCATCTACTCCTAATTTATGTTAATTAATTTCAGGACTTCCTGTGTTTTAACAGTAACTTTGGAATAAAAATTTTTGTTTCATGTTCGCCGTTCGAACTCTTTTAAAATATTATTTTTTTTTAAATTTCTATAGCACAATTAATCTAAATTCTTATAAGCCCGAGATATCTGATTAAAATTGACAACAATAATAATTTATCTCATTCAATCAAATTAATATATTACAAAAAAAGAATTAATGATTCATTTGATATTTGTTTTAAATTTTTTATTTTACTTAAGTCTATTAATAAATAATATAAACTCCTAAAGCTCTCCTCATCGCTCTGTCTATTGAATTAGGCCTTTAAAAAAGATAACGTTTATTATCTCTCTCACCCCTGCGTCAAGAATAGGACATTCTCTTTTGCACTTGCGCAGTACAAGTTTTAAGTATTTATTAGGGGAAGAAAGGTAATTTAAAAAAATTGCATCAGCCTTTCAGTGGGCGTAAAAAAATCCTCGTCGAATAAAATGTTGTGCACTAGCATGTCGGTAGATTTTTTAAATAATTTTTACCTTTTCCGTTCTGTCAATTGTGAATGTTGGCATAGCAGGCGTCATTGGTGATGTACATCCCCTCGAATCTACATCTTCACCCGACGTCATTCTCAACATCTCGTCACTTAGCCAATAGTAATGTTTTTTGAGAGATTGATAAAAACAATCAAAGGCACGTGAACCTCGTCTTTAATAGAAAAAAAAAAAAAAAATGATAATTTCTTTTGATATTAATTAAATAAATTATTTTAATATACGTACTCTGGCAGGATATTTAGCAGAGTTGTGACCTTGTCTATCTGATAAGTTTGTTTGTTAATGGCATCGATATCCGAATCAGTTAAAATGCCATTTAATTGTAGAAATGATACAATACCATTATCGACATTAATATCAGATATTTTTTCGTGGAGTTTTTCTAAAATATCTTTGTGTATTGGTTCCATTTTATATTCTTTATTTTCATTCTTTCGAATGTATATGAAATCCTGAAATTAAATAAAATTATGTCTTCCATCATTATTGAAATTATCATTATTATTTATTCAAATTTTTTTTTATCGAAGACACTTCCGGTCAGTTATGTATTTTTATTCGTGTCTTTATAATTTCATATTTGCTTTAAATTGAATAAAAAAAAAAATCTTAATTCATATTTATAAATAGATTAAATTCAACAAAAGTTTAAAGTTTAAATTATGTATCAATATTGAGAGGGAGCGTAACTGTAAATTATACGAAATATAAATATTTTTCGTTTTAATTTCACTTGAAGTTATAGACCGCATGAAAGAATGCCGACCTGGTATATTAATTGTGAGTCGTGTGCCAGAAGAATCTGTGGTAAAATAAAGGGGTATATTATATATATGTATATATATTTTCACTCTACTTGTGAGTTACTCATGCACTGTATGTATGTGTATACATATATATGTATATACTATATATGCATGTGAATGTAAGACAATGTCGTTAAACTCAACACATTGGATGTTGAGTACTGCAGCTGTGGGCTCCGAAAAGAAATCGGTTAAAAATCGTGTAATTTTACAGTGATTCAATAATTTAAATATTTGAATTCTTAAATCATAACATATTTAAATAGTAAAAAATTATTTTATCAAATAAAAAAAAAAATTTAACTACTCCTCAATAAAAACATCAGTTTGGACCGCGATGATAAGAATATTAACAATTTTTTATTAATAATAATTTTATTAAATTAAAAAAAAAAAAAAAAAATTTACTAATTCATTAATAACTCGCAAAATAAAATAATTATTTCAATTTTAATTATCATTATTATTATTATTATTATTATTTAAAAAATAGTTTTAACTAAATTCAATGTCAGGTGTCCAAATAAAATGGTCAGTTTTTTCGTACATTTTTACTAACGTGATCAAAAACATATTCATTCAAAAACTTGTTTATTTGTCTCAACTCTTTTTTTTAATTCTGTATACATGTTTAGTGACACTGACACTGAGTCAATAATAATTATATTTTCTCTTTTGGTAAACTTTTTCAATTACGCGAATTCGCTTATTTAAATAATCTATCGTTATCACAAAAGAAGTACGCATTTTTCAGTGATTAATAATAATCGAAATAAGTAAACAACAATAAACAAATTATTGGAGTAGTTATTTTTTTAAGACACTTTAATTAGATAAAAAAATAATTAATAGTATGTTAATTAAAATATAATTGTACTTACAACTTAGTAATGCGTAGAACTAAATTCACAAATCAGTATTTATTAAAAGATATATTTTATAAAATTAGTCTAATGTAAGTAGTTGTCATATCATGGAATATAAAGGATAAGGCAGGGACGTACAGTACGCACAGCACCACTAATACACACTAACTGAGGTACTCGCGCTCGCGAAACTACGGCTTACAGAACAGAAAACGTACATTCGTTCCCACTATCAACATTTACCATACGATTCCTATACTCCCACTCTAGAACAAATCATGACAGGTTCTATAGTTATATATATGTCATATATGTGCATGTGTATATATGTATATACGGTGTACACACACACAGTTTACAAGTTGGAGCATGATTGTACTGGACCTTACTGTTAAACTGTTTTTACGGTGTTGCCAGTGTTTAAGCCATTGTTGTCAAATATTTTTTACATTTTAGACCGACGTATATTGTACATCTACAATATGTACTTGTACTGAGTAGAGATTGGTGGATAATATGGTGGAAGTTACCTAGTCAGCGACAGTAACCCGTGTCCTTGTATTGAGGGTTATTTGTAGATTTCTCATTACTTTGTTTCATCGCTAAAAAATAATTGAGGTCAAATAAGTTTTAATAAATATTGTTTCTGCAACAACAAATCATTGATATACACAGTGATATTTTCAATTCATTTATTCAAGAAAAAACAAATAAGTAAATAAATTCGCAGTGTTAATGGTTTTGGATTTTAGTTTTATTTAAATTTTATGGTAAAAAAATTTTTATGGTATGGTGTGGGATGATTAATTTTTATTTTATTAGAGCTTTATTTTTTTCAATGGGGTAGCCGTGAGAACCTCATGTGGATTTTTTAGATACGGTCCTTGGATATGGACATCATATTGTAGAGTAGAGAATAGTAGGGATCTGCAGAGTTGTTTCATAGGCTTCTGAGTTCAAGTTGCAGGAACTAGATGGCAGCACTAGGCTGCTTTCAAGGCGAATTCAAAGTTATTGTTTCTTTGTAATGAAACAAAGTTAATGAGAAAAAGGGAATATTGTATTTACAATATGTCAATTATTACAAACACAAGTTACTAATAAGAGCTATATACAAGCTGGTCTTGCAGTCTAAGTATAGATGGCGAAATTTGAGATTGTTTACAAACAATGGATTGTTATCATCGTTGTATGTCATAGATATGTAAAAAAAATAGTTAAATAGAAACATTGTTTTGTCTTCGCGAAAAAAATTTGCAGCCTTTTGTGCGTATTAATTTTCATTTTTTCATGATGTTTTACTATACTTCAACGAAATATCAAATTTATTAATTAAAAAATTCGTATACTTTTTGATTTTGTTTGTTAGTCGTTAGGTCTGTATATTGACAACGTAAAATTACAGCACTGGCTATTGTAGTTTTAATATCAATGGCTTATCAAAAATTTTGATCCGTCATAAATGGAATATATATACTGGCAGAAAATTCGAACTGCTTGAAAAACAATACATGCCGGCTGGACGTTGCATTGTCCTGCATATACAATCGCTTTGTTTCACGTTTAATTTTCGTTTCGAAATCCTGTGATATTAAAAAAGTTGGCTCTCACGATTGCTGGGATTGCCCGTACATTGCTAGTGCAGTATACGCATAAACTCTAAAAGCACATCATCCCTACACACATTCATACACGCACATGTAGATCAGGATCGTTATGTGTATAACTGGACCCTGGTATTTGCGATGCAAATTCGATTACATTAGAAATAGCAATTGGACATTCGGTTCGAGGCATTAACGTTGAGCCTCTCTGCCTCCTCGATCAATTAATTTGTCCTATATGCTGCTGGAGATTTAACATATTACTAGATTGGACTGACGAAGGATTTATGCATCAAGGAAAATAGTACTTTGTCGCATGCCGGTCATAGGTATGAGTCAAATAGAATCCAAAGGATCACCACTGCCATCTCTACTATTTCGGAATACTGGTATTTCGATAATTTCAGCAATGTTTCAGTTCTATACCACGACATTAAAGAGATACCGACCAAAATTCCAGTGGTTGAAATGTGGTTTTCGCGCACGTTGACACATAACTCAACCCACTTTTCTAGTTTTGAAAATTTAAAATTTCATTTTGCGTTTGCAAAGATCATGTTTTATATTACGTTGTCACACTGTCGGGCTATCTAATTACCCTGTTTAGTATTTCATAATCCAATCGGCGAGCATGTTTTCGATTAGTATTCATGTCAGTAGTTTTTTCTTATCAATAACATACTAGAGATAAAAAACTACTGCTTGCTTACGATAATCGTAATCTTTAATTATAATACACAGATGTCATTTAATATGATGGTATAATTAATTGGTTTTTTCAATTATATCATTATGTCAGTTTTTATTTAATTATGAAAAAAGTAAATATTATGAAAAGAATGGCATTAACGCTGCCGTGTGATTTACATGTTCGTGCATAATCAGTAATCAGGTATGATGCATTCATCTCGAGATTTGCATGTTGCGTGCAAAGATAATACGCCCGACACGGGATTTAATACGAAACCCAGTGATATAAAGTCTTACACGACACTTTTTGATGGGCTTTTTACTAGTTAACTATGTTCACTCCTTATTGTACGTCGACGCCTGCGGATTTCCGTAATTACTTACAATAATCACTTTCGAAAAATGTGTAGAATTTTTGTCGGTATATGTTCACTTGTCGTATTTAAACTTGCGAATTTGCTTACTGCACAGTATGCACACACACAGTGATTTAAATTTATTTAGTTTAATGTATTACGTCTTTTTTTGAATTTATTTAGCCATTTTAAAATAAAATATATGTATAACTGTATAGAAGATTGTACATTGAAAGTGCGTCGCGTGCTTTTACCTCATAATCTCTTTTGTTTAATCCTATCTCTTTTCTGTATTTACGATATGGCAGACAATACCTCGTTTTTCTTCACTAACAGTTGTTATCTTTCATTTTGTTTACTTCTTGCCCATCGTTTCGTGCTGTTTCTACCAAAGATTCATATACATCCTTTTTAACGGTTATATAAATTATTATTTTCTTTTTACACAATTTATTTCAAGCTCATATAAGAAAACTTTATCATAACTGTTTATAAAATAAATTTTTTTCGATTAAATAAATTTAATCGAATATTGATAAGTAATTATGCATATTTGAAAGCTGATCTCCATCAGTTCGATGATAACGAGAATTAGAAAGATTTAGTGTTGGTTTTGGGTATATGAATACTATATAAATGTATATCGTGAATGTTCATCATGGATTTGATGGACATCATCAAGAGAAATACTATATAGATTCCAAGCATCAATAGATACTTCAAACAGGCCTATCAGCCGACACGTTCAGGAATGGCAATCACGTTGATAGGATGGTAATACAATTATCACCTGGACAAGAGAGAAGAGGATCCTCGATAGTGCTGCTACGCGTATAATTAGTGTTCGAAATGGAGTGCAAGCGCAAGTGAGAAGTGAGAACAACCAAGCTGATTTTAGTCTAGGGACAAGTGAGTGAGGGTATAGGGTTTCAAGTATAATGTCATGCAAATATACCTCATCACTCGGTCCACCAGGAATACTATATAGTAAATGCAGTATGCAGCAGTACTAACAACTGTGTGTAGTGGTAGTGCTGGGAAATACGAGTGAGCGCGTTAATCCGCTAATGCACCACTGCCACCGTAATATTAGATTCCGCGAGATGTGGACTGCGTTGTTGAATTTACGCGACATTCTATACCCAGTTAGTCGTCTGTTATATTATCACTATTACTGATAATAGTGATTACTAAACAAGATCTGATCTACACCCAAAACTCGATAACTCCATTAAATCTATTTTATATGCAATAAATAGTTTTTTAGTTGAATTTCATATTTTTAGAGAACAGGGGAAGGGGGAGAGACTAATTGTTTTAATGGAACATCAATGTCACGATGGTTAAAAAATATTTTTATTTAATGTTTTATGAAAAAAAAAACTTTTATCGAAATTGAAAATATACTGAAAATTTTGTGTGTACGTTTTCATGAGATTTGTGTACCCAAGCAGCAATGTATGAGTCGATTCGCTTAACGAGTTTAATCGGTTTTATAGAGGAGCCTTCAGGCTATGACAACGCACGATCGTCCATCCGTCCGTCCGTTTGTATATATGGAAAAAGAGGTATAGAGCAATAAACGATAAATTATCACGTAGACATATCTCTATTTTCATTCACTCATCACAAAACTTTGGTGGATATTAATGTTTCAATAAGCTTAAAAATTATCATTTTAAATTTTAGCTTATAATCTTCTTCGTTCACTCCAGTCCTCTTTTTATTCAATCAATAAGTTTAGGTTCTCGGATGCGTAATCAATCTCAACATCGTTTATTATGTTTTCATTTACAAACCGATAATAAAACGAGAAAGTGAATAAAGAGACAAAAAGAGTATATTGAGTCCAGTTTGGTTTACTCACGTCCAATTAAATTTAACGAATTTCGTTGAGTACAAACGGCTTTATTGGTTTCATTAATTACGCATGCATTTTCGCACTCGCTCGATTCTACACACGAGGAATAGATGTATGTCGTTGACGCATGCTGCTACTGCTGCTACTACTGACTGGGGATGCATTCACCATGTGCGACAAAATGCAATAGTCCGGGTGAATAAAGCACCCACGCTTATACAATTATATATCTATATATATTACAGTGAGCTCCTCTCTTGGTATATACGTACATATATGTAGGGATGACGACGTGTGGCATTCCAAACTGTACTGATGCATTGCAAACTGCCAAGTAAAGCTCTCTGCACTAGCTTCCCTATAGTTATATGTATATATATATATACAGTACTGATGTACAGTATGTACTAAAGCCTATGCATCCCGCGGCTTTGGGTACTATACGGGACACAGAGTGATTGAACTCGCGCCTATTCAGAAGCGATGCTTTGGATGTACATATATACAGACCTACAAATATATATACATATATATAATATATATGTGTACCCGCGGGACTTGAATGGTACTGCATACCTACCCTTCACGTGCCGACGTGACGATATCTAGAATTTGGTAATTAAATCGCCTATTGAGGCTGTCTATCGATTGATTATCGGCTTCAGTGAGTTTTTACACATCATCGCATTTTACGTTCCATTTAAAAATGAACATGACTTCCTGCCTATCATCAAATGTTTTTTTACACGTAAATTTATTGACAAATATCTTCGTTATCCATTTGAAATGGATTCTCTCATAATTAATATAGTGAATGATGATTATCATTTTTTTTTTCCATACTTGTGATCATAACACGTGCTACATAATATAACTCATACTCATAACTTTATCGCCACAAGTATGATAATTACTTAGCGGCCCGTTAGTTATGTAAATCTACAAATGATTCACCCTGTAAACATATGGCGTTTATTTTATAACCACCTGCGAACTTTTAATTGTCAATGAATTATTTATTTACTTACAACATGCCTGCGTACACTTTATGCTAATTTTTGTCCATCAGGTATTTATTTTTTGTTTTCATTTGTCCATATATTATCTTTGTCATCAGTTTTAATTTTTAGTTTAAAAATAGCACATTGGTAAAATAAAAAATATGAAAGGTCATTGACCCGACTCTGCTGGTACGGTTCACTCATAAATTAATAGTTTAGCATTTATATACTTTATCAAAATCGTAAAACAAGTGAGCGATTGAGCCCAACAGGGCGTGAAGAAGTAAATTAGGCGATGACGTCACGAAGTAAAATTCGCTAGACTGCTGTTCTACCCTTCTTGTATAAGACATTTAGCTTTGCGGGGGGTTGAATACTGAGTGCAGTAACTTTATAAAGGCTGCTGTTGCTGTTGATAGTATATAGTAGAGAAGAAATAAGCTATTCCTGATGCTGATGCTGGTGAGATCGTAAACTCGTGGCAATGGGCCGAGGGCTGGCTCTTGCCGATGATACCGACGAGTATCCGGGCCAAAGAGCGGATGAAGATCGTCAATGTTGATGATGCGTGGATCACGATGTAGATGCACTGCAGCTTATTCTATATTATAGATGAATATATGACACTACTGGAGTTCTCGCTACAGTACTTTTCCATTCTCTCTTCTTATATCATGGCTCTTCAACTTTTTTATTTTACTTTCTCTGTTTTCTTATTATTCTTCGTCCGCCTTGAGCACACGCTTATATACTCTCATGTGGATGCTTATCGAGGAATATGTACCAAATATTTATTTTTTTTTCTTCATCCTCTCCCTTCTTTTTAGCATCTCATCTCTTTCTATAATACGTTTCTTTTCTATTCAACTTGTGCTATCGATGAAATACGATATGAATATATATTTCCGTAAATTTAAAAATGTAATATTTGTGAAGACGCCACGTGACTTCGATTTACAAAACATATTTTATAAAATTACATATTTTATTTTTATTCTCAGGAATGGTATTATCATTTATTTTTTTCGTATGCAAATTATTTAAAATACAGTATTGAAAAAAAAGATAAATGAAAATTTGATAAACATAATTTTAATAGATTCAAATTATTAATGGATTTTTGTTAGTGTTTTTTAATCTGCCATATGGTTTAATAATAATTTCATTTTCAATAACAGTTGCTGATACGTTGCAATTTCATTTTTTTTTTCCAACGGTTTGTTCTTGAGTTTATTTAAATATAAAAATTCACATCCGCTAAGTAATTCCGCGCGATTATAAGTCTCCCCTATTTTTCTTAATATGGAGTGCCACGCGTCCTCACATATTTATTATATACATTTAATATATTAACTCAGTGTCGCTCGTCGTAGGTCACGTACGCATAACTACGGATGTAATTATTTATAACGCGCGCGAATCATGTCTAGAGTTTCCGGATATCAACGAGTACATATGCTAGTTTTGAACAGCAATTAAAAATTTATGACAGTTAATTTTTTTTTTTTTTTTTTTTCTATTTTTTGTTTAGTAATAAAATTTAAAAAAGTGTGTTGGGAAAAAATAGAATAGAGAGTCAGATATCTTGAGAGTAAGATAAAATAAAAGATAAAGAGATTTTAGTTGGAAGAAGAAGATGAAAATTTTTCACCCTTGGTCATATCCGACTGTCGTCACAAATCGACGCCTCCACTTTATCCAATTGCACCACCTATATAAGGGATTACCCCACGTAAAAGTACCCTCATCCTATGCTATAATAGTAGTAGAAATAGTAGTAGTACAGAGGGCAATAGAAATAGAAAGTACGAGCCAACATGTTTTTTCGCTCGACTCGTTTCCGTCGCGAGCAAGCCGGCGTCAAGACACGCTTCCGATTCGCGTCTACCCAAGTAGATCTTTATCTTTCGAGTACATCGTGTGTGTACATGTACATGAACATTTGCTAGCTACAATATCGTCCTATATACTCAGTATATAAAAAACAATATAATTAATAATTTTATTAATTTTTCAATACTCTATATATTTGCATTAAATTTTTTTTTCACACTTTTAAAAATTTTTATGTCACCCAAACGGTAGAAATTCCAATGAAAGATAACAAGTTTTCAAGTGCAATTTTATTTTTATGAATTTACAATTCCCAATTATTTTTTGTGATACTAAAAATTGAATTTTTGTTAGCGGCTAAATTTTTAAAACGATCAAAAAGCGGATAATATAATTTTGATGAGACATTAAAAAAAAAATAATAATTAGAGGAGAAAATAAATTTTGTGGTAAAACGAACGCGTTTAAAGTCGAGCTAGCTGGCTATTGCCAGCAGGTCGAATGGTGTGGTAATTTTCCCTCATCAAGCATCGCGCCCGGGGTTTTATTGGTAATTAAAAGTTAGCTGGGTGATGGTGCGATTGGAATTAATGGTATGAAATAGGCTCTGGTTCACTGTGGCGTGAGATACACTGATGTGCACATCGTTTAACGTGATCGTCCATAATGGAAAACATACACTATCAAATAAATAATTACCAGAAACAAAAATAAACCACCCACCAACAATAATATATAAATCAGTCCATAAATCCTACAAGCCCGTGTTGTACTTGCTTTTAATTCAAAATTACAAAGCATATAATCCTTTTGTCTCACTTGTCAAATGCGACCAACTATTAAACTCTACTCTGCCTATTCGAGATTGCAAACAGAGTTTTCATGCAACGCCCGAGATACCGTGAAATAGCTCTCGCGTGTTCATGAGCTTAATTAAATAAGTGTAAAGTGAGAATTAAAACGAAATTAGATGAGATAAATCACTAAAGCATTATACATCCAATAACATGCATAGACATGTGTACATATATTTACACTCATATAAATTTAATTTGTACATGTGCGTAAATTTTACGTGTTGCGGCAGGTATGATGAAAGTCAAACACTTTACTGGGTGGATGAGCTTTGCTATTTGACTCTAGCTTTATCCGAGCTTCTTGTGTGCTTCGTGCGGTTTTCTCTTCTTTGCGCTAAGCTTTTGGAATTCTTTTATACAGTCACTTCCTTTGAGTTAATTGTGTTTTCCCTTGTCCAAGTACATTCATCTCGAGTTTCTTTTGGTGTATTAAGATCCGCTGAGTCAAAAGCCTTTCTTTCTTTTTCGTTTTATTTTTTGTTTTCTTATTCTTTCTTCATTTTTTTTTCGGCGGAAGAAAAATGAGGAGAGAAAAGAGTAGTGTTGGTAAACGTGAAGAGGTGAAAAGATCATTTTTCAGAAATAAAAAAAAAAAAAAAAAAAAAAATGTATAACCGTATCTTGTTCCAAGTATTTATTTCTACAACCCCTTGACATTTTAAACTTGAAGATGTTTCGGGGATTGCAGATTTACTGGAGCGTATTATCGCGGAGGTGGTTGGATGAGTTGAAAGGGAAAAAAACTTGACATCTATCTGTCATTATGGGAAAATTGTGAGTGCGTAGATAGAAGGTAACGACCTTCTTGTTTCTATAGGTTATAACGATTTTTATTTCTTTCTTACTCTAACCAATGGGTTTTGTCCATATTCTGTTGCGTTGTTTCTAGATACTTTTATGTATTTACCAGTATATGGTTTAGTTTAATATACGTAGTCTCGTCAAGACTCTGTGCCTTTTATTTATTTTTGTTGAAATAAAATGGCTGAAACCAAAAAGAGTACAGTGAGGGTCTTGGTCTCGAATAGTCGGTAATCGTGACGACGACGTCGTCGGCAACCCTCGTGTGCGGTGTATAATCCCAAGTGCTGAGGCATAACGGCGCCAGTGAAACGCCGGAAACGCTTCGAAGAGTGGATACAAATATCTGTTATGTGAGTATAGTAGTATAGAATAGGACAGGATAAATTGAAGAAAGTGGATGAGAGAAAATAAGGATGACTGGTTTCGCTGAGCATATTGCAATTGTTTGATATTTTTTTATTTCAATTGATATTGCAATTGTGATAAAATGATGACAAAAAAAAATATATATACATATACAATATGAATTAACAAGGTAATGAAAAATAAAATCGCATAGTTTGTTGTTTTTTAAAATATATTATTGGGGTGATAAATGAATTTTTTTATGTTTGTCTAATTTATTAATAAATTCGTTTATAAATATGAAATTTCCTACTTTTTTTGTATACGGATGAGTAGATCGTAATAAAATAAGTAAATTCAATTTTTTTAAATGAATTAATAAGTAATGGTGGAGAAATAACCAGTAATATTGATGGACAGTGACTTGGCTCTTATTATCATCCGTTACGGTAGTTTATCATCTTATAACAAGTGCATTAAGTCTCGATTAATCTTCGATATTTTTATTAAGACTTTATGAAATACATTAATCTATTTTTTTTCTTATACTTCACGATTGCTTATTCTCGATAATGCTGAAGGAAGACATCAACTTGATAAACGTCAGGTTAAAAACTTGAGACAAGTTAAACATCATAAAACTTTATCATCCAAGTTCTTGTTTTAATTTAATTTAATTTTTTATTCTCCTTCAATATCGACGATCCGTTCAAGTGTTTAAACTGTATTAATTTTTTTTTGCCTCTGATAATTAAAGTTTTGACATGAAAATAAAATAAGTCATCGAAAATTTGTCGCGTTGCTGTCTAGGTTTTTTTTTTCTATTTTTTTTTTTTTTTCAATTTTAGATCTTTGCTTACTTGTGAAAAAGTTTTCTTTAGAAATTTAATCTTATGAATTTTATTTATAGAGTTGAGTATTTTATTAAGAAATATAAAATAAAGTTGATCAATTATTAGTCTCTAAAAAAATAATATTTATTTAATACCTGGGATGATAAAAAAAAATATGAATGGATATAATGTAAAAATTGCAAAGTCTTTTTAAAGAGACATAACATTTAACAAAGATGATACGAGATATATTAAAATATGTTTATGTTTTATGTATATGTATATATATTTATATATAAGTAAAAAGCGAATGCCAGCTATTGATATGCAAACGAAGTCATGGATCGTAAAATTTACGCAATATCGGTCTACACTGAATGAGGTAGAACGTGTAGAGAAAGAGAGTAGCTGAGTTTGAGGACTTTTCCGTGGTGCAAGCACAGCGCATTTTATCCCACATTATCCCGAATGATACGCCGGTTTAGACTTTAACTTGAGCGTTATAATGTGGCACCCACTGGCAAGGGGGTAAAAATGCAAACTCGCGGCTCATCTCACGCGTGAAAACGCCTGAATAATATTAACGCTTCTTTGGGATTATTAAAATGTCTGCTTTCTACTGCTGTCGTTTTCCCACAGAAAAAAAAAATAAATAGAAATACAAAAGATCATAAAAAATAGATAAATAACAAACAGTATTCATCATTTCAAGAAATTTAAAGACAAGTCGTTTAAAATAATTAATGATTAAGATTTGAAAAATATTTTTTATTTGAATAGTAACATAAACAACTGAGCATTCAACATCCTCATCGCCAGTAAGCTTACAACATAATTAATAACCTTAATATCTCAATTTAAATACACTAATGTTCCAACCGTCGCGAATTGTCAATAGCGTTTTCCCCCTTTACACCAGCTTTTTTTTTGTTCCGCTCACCCCATCAATCCAAACAACATTAACTATCAGCCAACAAAAAAAGTACACAGAAAGAACGCCGCGTAACGAACAATCAACATTGTGTAACATTCTCACAATTTCTATGTAAATCGTGACGGCTATTTGTACCTGAGACAAACAAATAAATAATAAGACATACAATGTTGGTAACATCAACGTACAAACTATAGGGGTATGGTATAACATTAGGCTAGAGTGTTGTATTAGTAGATAGGGGGTGAGAAATAAACGATTTTCCAGCCACTCCTCACAATACCATCACAAGCCACAATTTGGCTCGTCGATGAATTAAATTAGGGTGACAGCTTTTCAGTCTAATAGTCGTGCACTTCATTGTATTGATTATTTATCGTGTCGGGGTACCTAGGTCTTTGAAATAAAAAATAATCACAAGCGCAAGGAATAAAAAACTACCATAAACTAAAAAGAGAGGGTATCAAAAAAAAAGAAAAGGTACTAATTTACGACTAGTTGAACTCGTCACATCACTTTCTTCCATTCAACACACAAGAGATATTGACTTCATACACTATTCTCGGCCGTTGTCCAACCCTCTATTCCTCTATTCTATTTGCCTCAAATATTCCCCTCTCTATTCAGACTCCCAATATCCATCTCTCTCATTCAATGTTTTTCGTTTTCTCTTTCTCAACACTGTAAAAGTAGCGCACCAGAGAATGAAAACAGTAAGCTTATACAACTTACCCCTGATCGTTATATCGACGAATTTATCGTCAGAAATGTATTACTATTACTACTACAACTACTCTTCCCATTCCATTTATCTCTCCGATAGTCACCCCGGAGCTAGAAGATTGTTTACGATATTGACTCTTCCCTTTTATGTTAATTCGCTGTCCGAATGCGCGCCAGTGTGACATACGCGAATGTATATGCTTGAATGTAGATTCCTTGCATTACTATTCCCGCCGTTCCCCTTTACACTCCACCGTATAGAACATCCCAGACACACTAGAAATACTCTATTCTCTATAACCCCCTCATGTAGTTATATTACATACAAATAGTTGTAGATTCTAGCAGGCTCACTAAAATATCGACGAATTTATGAGGAAACGGACTCCGAAGCTGTGAACTTACGCGACCCTATGACGTCTCGCTATGCTAATTGGCCCAATTAGCATGGGAAGTGGGTACCACGAATACCGCCATCGTTCTCTCGTAGTATATAACAGTAGTCGCATAGCCGTCCTCGTGGAGCCTTTAGAATATATACATATATACAGAGAGATATGTATAAATCTCATTTCTCTTTCTCGTTCAACCCTCTTATTCGCGATTCCTTCCTATTATATACGCGTATATGGCAATGTGCAAAGTGACTATATTTGTCGTACAATCGACCGCAATTACCGCACGCTACCTGCTGTGAACACACATTTCGAGTATACGTCTTTCGTATATTATGAATATATCTAAAGGTTTACAGCCTATTTGCTAATTTATTTTCATCAGGGATAACGACGTCAATTTGTCTTGTCAATCCTTTTTCGTTTATTCTTACATCAAAAGTCCTTTCAACTTCTTATTAATGAAAGGAATTATTTTTTTTATTATTATTGTGATCAACTCTACATAAAAATTTGAATAATTAATCTATTTGGAAACCCGAAAATATTTTTACGTTGAGTTGAATAGATTCTTCTTATAATTTACACGCATGAAAATTAATAAATTTACCCACTTTATTGAGTCACGCTAATTTAAAAATACAGCTGCTCACTCAACAAATTTTGAAAATTTTTGAATAATTTAGTTATAAAAAATTTTTTTCCGCTGTTGTGTCACTGGTACGCCAGTCAAAAGTATACTAATCCTCTCTGATTCAGAGGGTAGCTGTGTATGTAGGTGTTTAGGTATTTATTAAGCGACTATAGGGCGCCAGAAAGTCGAGTCTTTGACATCGAGCTGTTACCAGGGAAAAATTAAGATGATATGATTTGTCTATAATGCAATATCTCGAAATCAAAATACAGCACAAACATTGGAGTGCTAACGGTCTACAACAAAATTGAATTTACCAACCGTGCGAAGTGGTTTAGATTGCTGCTTTAGATAAAAAAGAATTATAAATTTTTATTGAGTAAAGTAAAATTAAAATTGAAAACTAATGTTGTGATTAAAATTTAATCATCTCCGCATACTTTTTTTGTCGAGCTCAATCAAAAAGGTTGTTAAATTTTATTACTTAAAAGGGAGATGTTTATTTTTATTCATTACTTTTTTTTTATTATTCGCGATTATACATATAGGATATATATGCAAATATATATTTATCTTTTTGGGCTCTTTAGTCTCTCTGTACCGAATCAAAATTCACGTAGAGATAACAGTATTGCCTAGGAATTGCGTATTCAGCGGTCCCTGGTGAAAATCAACGTATCCCTCTCTTACAACTAACTCTGACTCTCTGGGTCTACTTAATTGGCACGGGTAATTAGAGTGCAGGCAAGTGGCACCATCCAATGTCACCCTCTCTCTCTGCAGTATTTGTACTGGATATTATTGTCTATGCATGTGTAGAGTAATTAGTACGATGTGTGTGCACGTATGCATGTATGCATGTACACACATGACGATGTACCATCAGAGTAGTATCATTGAAGCCGGGTGAAGTTGGGGTGGTGAACGTTGACCGTAGGGAGAGATCTCGTGGAAATCGGAACATTCGTATGTAAACTTGGACGTTGGACGCCGGCCACAGGATACACGCACGCCCGATATACATCCAATGAGTGGGTACTCTCGTGGTTTACCCCCAATATATACATACAGTATTCTCTCTGTTTCGAGGTTATAATATGTGGACAGAAATATACGACAGATGAGCGAGAAGTGCCACGACGTGGTTTCCTGTGTGATAATTTATAGATGCACGCGTCTAGTGGGGCATCATCTAACTAACGTAGATTATACTAACCCAGGAATATAGATGGCCAAAATAACGATGACGAGTACATACATATATATACGTATAACGTCCAACTACTATTTCTCATTCTGCATGGTTATGGGGATCATTTGGCACGGTACATCTTTGGTCTGACGCTACATTTAGTTAAGTTATTCATATGGATTACACATCTCAGTAGTGATTATTCATAATTCAAAGATTCTGTGCATCAAATATATTTTTCACTTTTTAGTAAAGGGAAAAATCCAAAGAATTGATAAAACCTAAAATTAAAAGATCAAATATTGAACGTTAAAAGACATAAATCCACATAAATGTAAGAGTGGAAATTGGAAAAACAAAATAATCTGCAAACGATTGGACATTCATTAAAGTTTGAACCATTTGCTGGATTCCGTTATTCTGTTGAAAAAATACCTGTTCACGAATATTGCATCACATGAACCATAGGTATGTGTATACGACCATATATATTGAAAGAGAGAGAGAGAGGATATGAATGGATGGATGGATGGGTGGATAAGTGCGAGAGGTCGTGCCCGGGTTTTCATTGCGGTGCAATGCGAAAGGTATATCCGCGTGCGTCACTAGTCTCTATATTTTCTCTCTGGTATGTACATATACAACACACATGTTATCCAGGGCGTTACATTGACTGATTGAGTGGCATTGAATTGAATCGAGGGTGGGCTATGGTCGGTGATGGAAACTGGCAAATGCCCGGCGGTTGCAGTATTGCAGTTGGTGTCAACCAACAGAATGAGAAAGAGAGGAAGAGGTTACATTTTAACGTTAAGCCCATCGAACACACTAGTACTCACCGCCAAACCAGTATACAAACAGTATAAACTTGTATACATATAAATATATCCACGTGTGAAAGAAGAGATGTGAAAAATATATAGGTGGGTGTTGAATATGCGACCACGATAGAATTTCTTCTTCCCTTCACCGCCCTTTAACAATTTTTTTTTTAATACCATTGGATTTGAATATGCCTCTGAACGCAATTACACCTGAGTAATAGCAGCAGGATGAGCGAATACTTGGTGGGAACTACGTTACAGGCGATTGCTAGCAGGCGAGGAAGAGGAAGAGAGAAAATAGCAGCAATAGCAGATGAAAGGGTCAGTATCTGGCACTGGCACTGGGTTTTGGGTAGGTGGTGTTGGTTGGACGACGACACGCTGGCGTTCAATCCATCTGTAAACTGTCCACTTTGATGGGGCGACAATCACACCCGCTGTAACGGAACCCTTCCACGATTACGCTGTACCCAACATTCTATCTGTATACCACCACCTCCTGTTGCCCATTTCCATTTTCATTTCAATATCACTATCTCTCTCCATCTAACTCATTTTGTAGATCGATATATAGATACTAGTCTCTGTACTCTACTGTGATCCATTGTCTCTTTTGCGTACAACGGAATTGTATGCGTTCGAATTTATATCGTGCGTTCGACGCCCTCAAAATGAAGATCACTCGACGTTGATTACGCTGTTTTCGACTGTGATCGATGGGTTTTTTAACTATGAATATACATTTTATCATCACGTTATTGACGAGTATATGACATTATTGTAGTTTTTCGTGTTTTACAATTATTTTTAGATTAAAAATTTTAAAAACATTTTTTGAAATAAATTGCAAAATTCATTTGACGTTAGTATATAGGTACATAAAAGTTTGAAAGTTCAACAATTGAATTTTTCAAAAGTATGAAGCTCTTCTTACAAATGACCCTCTTTCCCTAATGTTAGAGCAACAAGTGTCGTATTTCTCTTATTTTTCTCACACCCGTGAATATATCGGACTAGTTGAAATTTAGTGGGCACTAAAACTTTCGGCGTATATCTCACAAAGTGGCGGCATCCATCTTGGAAAATAGTCTTTTAGAGAATATATTTGTAGATATATATATTTATATCTAAAATAGTACCCTAGCCAACGGACGAGAAGAACTTGAGAGAGGAATTCAAATATTTATATATATACATATACCTTCATAGTAAAGAGTATGTAATCCTGTCGTGAATGATTTGAAGCTGAGGGTACCACTTTCTTTGCACTTTTACAGTATCTCATGTTCACAAAATCAAATGGTAATGTGCTTCCATTGATTCTATATCCCTCACTCGTATATTTACATAAAATCGACTATTGCCTTTATATTATAGATTTATGCATCAAATATCCGTATTTTTACTATACCAACGAAATCTAAGCCATTTCCAAGAATAATTCTTATTCTTACTTATAATAATAAATAATATTCAATAATAATATTCCGATTTTATAATATCAAGTCCTATACAGGTCACAAGCCCGTTCTGATTTGTGTCGCCCTCTTTTGGCTCGATTTCAAATTATTCAATAAATGATCCTTTGATTGAAATATATTTATTTTAAACACAAATAAAATAAACATTTAATACTATTTAGTGATTGGCACATCTTATTGTTAATGAAAACTTTATCAACATCAAATCAATTAATAATTCATCAATTTATCCTTTGTATATATCCCTCTGTGAATTTCCGTTGTAATGACATGACATGTTATGCAAATTACCAAGACCTCAATATTATATCCTATATATCCTGATACCCCCAATTAAATCTTCGTATATATATCTATATATATATATATATATCAGTTTGTTAGTAGCAAGCATCTAACTTGAATTACAATTTCATCTATCATTATCCTCTTGTCAGAAAATAGTCTTAATCCTCTAGAAAATGAAAAAGAAGAAGAATACGAAAAATCTTCAAAGAACTTTATGCCCATTTTAAGTTGAAAAGTGCCAAGTCAGTTTCATTCATCTTGGCTTACTTTGATCCTTGAATGAGTTCTTGTGCAAGGACTCGACTCGAAACAGTATAGAGTAAGTCGGTAGTAAGGGTTTCCCTGTCTCAGTAGTTTAAGTAACTTTTAAAGTCTTCAAGACAATAAGAAAAAAAAACATTTGATGAGTTCTTAGCTGATCCTAATTACGGCATCGGTTTTTAAACATGTACAATGGCATTGATAAATTTGAAATTGGAGCTGAAATGAATTTGATAAGATTATTTCCAAATCACTTCAACATAATGATGGGTAACGCTAGGTAATATGTAACGCTTGAACATAATATCGTATATAGGCTCACAGAGGATGAGCGCATTGCATATGTAATCGTGTCGCATGTCGAACATAGTATAGACTCGAGTATAGGATACGCATGATGTGCATTGAAGATATATACACGCAACAGGAGTCAGTGTACACACTGTGTATACAGGTAGTTGTCTCTCGGTTGTTGGTGGGTGTACAGGCAACTACAGCATACTGGTAGATGTATGTACGCTATATGCATAACGATTATATGCCTATTAGAGGAGCACTGTTGAATACATATGTATTAGGGTACATAGCCTATATCTATATGTCTTTATGTATATGCATGTAGTACCAGGAACGAGGAGGAGATGGTTAGGGCGGATGAGGTGAATTGGGTGGTCGAGGATGAGGATGTGGACTACGTGGTTTCAGGCCGAAAGGTACTATTACGCTATTGATGAGCAGCTGACCAGAGGAATTGGTTCAGCACGTGTGATCGATCTGGCTAATCTCCATTCTCTATCCGTGTCTAGATGTTAATCTTGAGTCTATATTTACACTATTGTGTTTTATCTTGTACATATAATCATTGGTACAAACACTTATTGTCAGTTTTTAGTTCTAATTATTCAATCAATTAAATTTAATAACTTTAGCTGCATGAAGACAGAATCTTTTATAAATTATTTATTTAATTTTTGGATAATTTAATAAAGAAAGGGTCGATTCGTGAAGGTTCTGTCCTTTTTTAAGGGTTGTTAAACCAATGAATTCATTCGTATAATTTGAAAAAGGGGATGCAGCATTGGTTTTCAATTGTACTGTTGTGTTATTGTAACTTTTGTACTCTTCTTTTTTTTTTTTTTATTCAAAATGATAGATGATTTTTATTTCAAGGGTTTAATAAAATATTTATGATGTTTTTAACAAAAAAAACTAAAAGCATGATTGATTGAATTGATAATTGATGTAAAAAGTATGAGTTTAATTGCACTATTAATGTGAGTCGTGATTAATGATGGAAATTATTCTTCTTTTTATTTCTTTAAATGAATCTTTAAGTGACGCTGTAACACATGTAACAGTTTTTTATCTGATTTCTTGATGAGGATGATCAGTAACATGCGTTTACACACGTGATTGCTCCACTTTCCATGGATATTATCGAGAAATGAGAGACTACTGAACGAATGAACGAGTCCTCAATTAATAAAATTCTAAAGTCTTGTGAAATTAAAACTACACTCGTTCGTTTTGTGTAATCAAGTGTAAAAACTGGTTTGTGTTGTCACTCTGTGTTTATAAACTGTCATATTAATTTATCGAGTGACATACTTCCATTGGGAAAAAAAAATATTTATATGATAAATTTGAATAATTATTTTTAATGTTATTTGAAATTAAAGTAATTGAGCAGAGATTAGAAATTTTCAATTCTATAAATTGTTGAGTTGTTTTATTTTTCTTTTACTCGTAGTAATTATTTTTTTTTTGCCAATTCAATTATATAAGTGCATATTGCACTCAAATCCGAGTGGACTGTAAATTGAGCGCGAAACCACCGTTGATTGATTTAAAATCAGATCACCGTTAGTCTGTTTCGGCAATGTATATTGGGGTGCATCATCTACTCCCTATTTCTATCTCTTTCAATATAACTGTCTCGTGTGCATCAAAACAGCAGGTTTTGTGTGTTAGTGGGAATATAGTTGTCGCCGATAGCAAGCGATACTGTTCGAACGTGGTCGTACTACTCTCGTATTTACGTTTTGTGAATTCGAACACACAAGGCTTGAAATGAATTACACTATTGAGGATTTGCCCCGTTGCTGGGCAACCTCAAATCCAATATAACGGTGATTTACGTTACTATAAAGCCTTTTTGAATTGTTGTTATATATTAAAAAATTTTTTTAGTTTATTTGCACTCTATATATTTCAATTATCATCTATTTTGACGTTGCTTAAGTATTTAAATATTTGTACAGCTTTACAAGTAGTCTAGTTTCTAGTTTGACAAGCTATAGCAGATGTATTCAACGATTCAAAATTTCTGTCAAAGTCGAGATGATAGTGAATGCATGATATACATTTCGGCTTGAAACTTTCGGTGAGTGGCTCAAGCCTACTTTTACTGAAGGTGGATGAGTTGGTGGGGACTAACGAAAGTGGGCCATTCATTCACCAGGTAAATCAACTAAGCTTGCTTCTGATAAAGTCCAGTATGCATTGGGGATGTAGCTCAGTGGTAGAGCGTTCGCTTTGCATGTGAAAGGCCCCGGGTTCGATCCCCGGCATCTCCAAATTACTTTTTGAAATATTTTTACAACACATCGTTCAGCAAAAAAATATTTTTCGTTATGAATTCTAATTGTTTTTCCTCTTTCCACTGATACACTTCACTGTGATCGTCACAGTTGCTGTCTCGCCGTCATACTCAGTTTTTTTTTTCAATTCTGATATTCGTTCACGGTTGTAACAACGATTTAGTCACTGACGACTACTCTTGCTAGACACCCGTTAAGGCTTTTAAATTTCAACCCTAAAAGTGTTTTACGGTTGGTATCACCCATTGATAGAATTTAAAACTGAATGTCGGGACGATCGGGTGACACCGCTTTGACACCCGGATGTACTGATTTTACAACCAGCACGCGACGGAAACGGATTCTGCGAATGAAAATTTAAAGGATACGAGGGATCCATATATATAAATATAACATTTATAGCAGTAAGCATTCTACAAATCGAGATTGGTTTAAAGGGGTTAGAAATTGCAATAGCACTTATAAATATACACAAGTTAAATGTTAAAAAAAGGGTGAGAAAGATTATAGAGAAGGGTCGATATGATTCAAATGCATTTGCTCGGAACCAATATACGTACAGTCGTCAACTTAATAATACTCGGATTGCCGCAAGTTGATACTCGGCATGTAACACAACCCTCAAAGGGGTTACTGTTTTTTTTACGTGTCGCTAAAGTTTGTTTTGGCAAATATTGGAACTGGGTTTCCAGGTAAAAACTATAAGACTTACGGTTTTTCAATGAATTCCTCTTCAAAGGTTTGAATTCGTATAAATGATACACGTGATTAAATTTCAAAAATTATTTTAGGTATCGTTCCACGTAAATCTATGCAGTAATTTTTTAGTCAAATCTTTTCACATTATTCGTAAAAAAATTAAATAAATCAAATTCACCCTATGAGTTTTTCTCACAATCATAACTCAAAAAAAAAAAAACGACATAATAAATCCTATTGGACATGGATAAAGCATTAAAAATACTACCATTAACGCTGTTAGCTTATCCAGCATGTACTCGACGACTATAATATTCAAATCAAGTGATTTTGGTTCTTGATAAAAGATGATCGGATAAACGACGTAAAGCGATCGGCAATTGGGATGATTCGAGTAGTAAAATTACGACTAGGGAATAGAAAACAGCGGTAGCCGAGCACATCATCATGCCACGTTCCTCCAACACAACAGGAGGTCTTTATCATCATCCACCTTCTTCTCCACATCCGGTTATTGGCTTAACAGCCATAAATAACATAAGAACAGTAATTTGCATGGTGCGTGGCCAATCGTGAAATCAAATGTTACGTCTTCATTTGCGTGATACTCATCGCTAGCTGATGGCTTAAACGTTTATCTCAAACGTTTATACTGTTTATCCGGTTATGGTTTAACACGTGTGAGAAATTTTTTTTTTCCACCATTTTCATCATCTTATATATCAGATTAAATATTTATTTTTCATTAGTGATTTATTAATTCAATTAGCTATGCGAATAAAGAATCATATTTATACCCCTTTTCTTTAAATTTGTTTGTTTAGTTTTTCTTTGGCGCTTAAACTTATTTTTATATTCAAACTTTCCAGCTGCGACTTGGATTATTTGCTTGTCTTCGCTTTTTATCTTAGAAGGGTACACAGGATTGTAAGGATGAAATATGCAAGACTGTTTTATATCTGAAAGACTCAAGACTATACAGTACACAGTGGATGACTCTTTAGAACCGAATAATGTTTTCCCAGTAATTACACTGTTAATTGTGCACCCAAGTCGAGGTATTTCATCTCGTCGTCGTAGTCGTCTTTTCTTTCTCTTTTCCACTCCTTGTCATCGTTTTTCTACCTCACTCTCTCACATCCTATACATTTATATATACATTTACTATTACTTTATAGTCATGCTATATTCCTTTTACTATATATACTTGTTTTGTGTTTGATGCTTTTGCCCCGTTCCATTATACACCGATAGTAGAAATGAGTATAAGCTTTGAAAGAATGTTTACGAGAGAAACATTTTCGAGTGCTAAAACATAATAGGATAGGCTCGTAACATTCGCCCCATGGGCATCTACTCACTCATCTTTACTTTAAACTTTTGTAAGGATTAAAATTGCTAATTGTTATTCTCAAAGGATTCGAAAGAAGGCGAAGCAAAAGAAGAAGAAGAAGAAGACATGAAGGTGGTTATATCAAGATGTAGCCTACTGGAAAATTGAGGATTACTCTTGGGTAGTCATCGCTCGTTAATTTATTTTATTTTTTTTTCATTCTTATTGTATAAATAATTGTTACGAAAAAACTCTGGCACGAAACACTTATTTTTATTAAGTGATATTTATCTAATTTTTTTCTTACTGCCAATTGTCGTTTAACTTCGTATTTATGACGTATAATTATCATTAATGAATTTAATTAGCAACTATGTCTTTGAGATTTGAATTTTTATTAGCATTTTAACTTGTTTATCGTTCGACTCTGCGTATAAAATACAACAGGGATAAATTTCTATTGCACAAAGTTTGAATAATCAGAAAAAAGTAAAAAAAATTATAAGAGTACGACGATTTAATTCGCCTTTTCCCGTTCTAATACATGAATCATGTACGAGCTCGACTCATACTTGGAGTCTTTTTCCCACAGAGAATCACTGTTGTCGTTCTCCTCGTCGTCGTCGTCATCAATAAACTTGTACATATAGATTATATATACATATATATGTATGTACGATGTGCGTGAAATCTAGTCGTTGCATAACCCATAACTCGAACTTCGTTATTGCTTAAATAATGCCCTGAGGCACACATGAACTCATAAAAGATTCCTGAATGTGTAGATAGCAGGAGAGTGTATTTGTGCGTGCGTATGTGAGTAAAGATGGAAAAAAGATAAAAACAACGGAGAGATATCACGTTGTTAGAAATATGAGTGAGGAAAATATTGCATTGAAAGCTCAGCTTCGATTGCAGGGAATTAGTGGCACCACAGAGAGCCATAGATCTTCATTAGGTTTTGCAGGAGGCGGGTGCATAAGTCACACACACTACAGGGGGTGCCGACTTTAGTCACCCTCTTGTAATACTCGAGCACGTATGAAGAGGACTCAGACAGCTGTAATAATATGCCGCAATTGCGTTGCTTGATGACTTTCCATTTTTTTATCCACTTTGTTTCAAGAGGTTTATCTATTTTGCCTTATTTTGCTCCTTGGTATTATAATTATTTTATTTATTTACTTTGGTTTTTTAATAATTGAAAAAATATAAATTGAAGAAATCCTTAAAGTTTGTGTAGCTATTGTCCGATTCCAAACAATCAAAACGAGTGAGCGCCTTTTTTATTATTATTTGGAAGCCAACTAAAAGCCACGTCCATCGGTTGGTCACTCTCTGTTCTTTCCCACCCCTCGTTAATGTTTTTTAGCTTTTACGAAGCCGCAGAATTGTCGGCAAAATTCGTCAGGATATATATATATTTTATAGAGGTTTCCGAGATTTAATTTTTCTAACTATATGACGAGTGGAGAAATGAAAAAGGCAAACCTGCCGTGCAATTGTACTATGCTCATTCATTCATTTTTACTTTTTTTTTTATTTTATTGTTTTATTCTTTCTTTTTTATTCTACCAATTCTTTTGTATTAAAGAAACGTGAAACAGAAGATTGCTTTTTCGATGCTTTTTGTGGTTCACAAAAACACAAATTTTATTTTTATGTTCATTTTATACTCAAATAAAAATATATGAATTTCAGACAATTACACATATAAATTACAAAAAAAAAATTGAGTACATTGTATAAAAAGTGGCACTCGACATATTTTCATTACAATTATTTTTCCTATTCATTTAAACCGACCTCTTAACTTGGAAAAAAAGTTGCTTGTATGCAATTCTATTTTTTGACAATGCAAAAAAATTGCATATACTACTCGAGGGTTAAATTCAATCAAGCATTAGTAAGGCCTTAAAACAGTTTTAACTGAAATATGATGCATGTGCAATAAAAATTTAATCATGAAAAAAAAAACCTTCAACAAAAAAATAGGGTTATAAAAAATAGGAAAAATGCACAGAACTGCAAAATATAAGGTTGACTCAACTGCAGTGGAATAACAAAATTGTAGGATCGTATCGCGTTTATAATCCATTTAAGTTTAAACTGCATAACTCTCTTTTAACTGATGCATTGAACCTCTTTCTCCATCATAGTCAACCATCACCAATCGACCTCCTCCGGATCACCATTACCCACCAACACACATCTCTGACAGGCGGTGTTCACCCTTTTTCGTCACGGGGATCATAAAGCCTCCGATTTAGTTTGTATCCCGTTGCAACAGAGCATTTCTCTGAGGCACAAATGCATTTATCGCTGATATAGAGTGCAAGCTTGATGAAATAGCCGTATGAGACAGGCTTATATAAAGTTAGCTAGCACGAAATCATCATCATGACTATCAACATCACACGGAGAACTATCTAATGCAACAGCCAACCTCTTCATATATCTATATGTATACGTACACACGATATACAATAACCGTTCTCCCTCGCTTTATTCCTCATTCCTTTAGCATCACGTCATGCTTTCATTCTCTGGGGAATTCCTAGATGTCAACCCTCTGCGAAAGCTTCAAAACGACAGCCAGTACAAGTAGTATGGTTTGTCTTTTACTCCTCGTTCTACTTCACTTCAAGTTTGCACTAACTATATATGTATACATGTATAGGTCTTCAGTGGTTATCAGATTGCTGATAGATAGACTAAAAGCTCATCTTATGTTTTAAAAAAATTGGGAGCCCTGAAAAGGGTTGTCATATGTAAACCATTAAGTTTATATATACGTCATCGTTTAATGATTCGGATATAAAAAAATCCCAGGCAGATTTTTTGTTTAATAACCGTTGAAAAAAAGTTAAAAATGACGAAAAACATTTTGATGCATACGATTTTAATGAGATTTCGTTGCGATGACTTTTAGCTTTCAAAATAAATTCAGCCGGTTTGATTTATCGTCCACAATCGCGGGTCATTAGTCAGAAACTCGAATGTATTTTTTTGTGCGTGCAAAAGTACGTGGATACAAGGAGAGGGGCAAAGAGGAGCGATAGGTGGTAGATAGAATATCGAGGGGGAGCGAAAAAGAGGTAATTCGATGTCGAGTACGTGAACCCTTTAAAATTGTCGAAAAATCGAGTCATACGATCGGTGGGATCTACGTGAAAATAAAATTATAGGAAAACACGGTTAACTTGGATGATAGTATACATATATATGAATTAAAGTTCAGTATTGAGTGAATGAGAGTGAAAATTTTGATGGTAGTCGTGGTTGGTGCTACGGTGATTGTGAGGTTGAAAGTTAATATATACTCGAGGGCAAATTTTTGGTTTTAAATTTCCGTATAAATTGGTATTGCAAAGTTACCTCCAATTACTTAGGACTCTCGAAACACGATATATATATGAATTTTGTCTGCATCATATGCTGACGCTTATTGGGCTTTCATCGTGTCCAATATTCATACCATTCTATACCAGGGATTTGATATTTGTTTCGATATTCACATATATATTATCATGGGTTATAGTAAATATATTTACTATATTTCGCAGTTCACATACATCGATTTCGTGCATTGTATCGACTGGGTCTTGTGTATGCAAACGAGAAAGGTGCTGCTATATAACTTCAGCAAATTTGTGTCTATATATATTTTTATATTTTATTGAAGTAACAACCGACCGTCGATTTGCCACTACCGCTGGGTAGAGTATACGTCGTTCAATACTTTTTATCGCGGATTCCAAAACCTACTTTGTCAATATACCCAACAGCGTACACATTTAAACAAATAGTAGAAGTGCATACATTCCGTACTTTTATTATTTTTTTTTGTTTCTTGCAAAAATATATTCCTCTATTCGTATCTTTCGCCATTCATCCTCGTGGAAAATCCGGATTTCCCGAGATTTCCGGTATTCTCCAAATTTTCTGGCTATTCAGAGATATAGTTTAAGCTAGTAGAGTAGTGAGGCATATAGCAATTAGTGAGAATTTAGCAAGTTTATTGTTCATGTACTTCAAGGCAACAGTTATTGAGATTATTTTAGATTACAATTCACGGTTATGTGGAGTATTGTTATCTAACTGCCGACCACCAGAAAATCGATAATGCCATTTAATATATTATATATTTATAAATGTGGTGAAATATTAATAAATCACGTATATATAATGGACGATTGTTATATTCATGCTATGGTTAATATAATAGACTATAGCAGATACAGTATTTGTGCTATACAAGCATAGGTGTAGAGTACTTGGCCATCGGTGAATACATGGACACATGTTGTATACGAAATTCTATCGTAGATGACGCGAAACGTGGGTTTGAATGGGGGGGGGGGGGGGGGGTAGTAGTGATGCTCGCATTTCCGGGGCCACATCAATTGTCATTAAATGTCATGATTATTGCGTGAGAGTGGGCTGAGAGACGATTATTGTTGCTACAGACCATTATGGGCAATGGACCAAAGTCCCGGTGATGATTGATGCCTGATACTTATTGAGGATTACACTAATGGTTAGCGTATTGTATTAGATTTTGAGCATATATTATGATTATACATAATATTTTTAATTTTATTTATGAGTATATTAACTGAATTTATCATTTCTTAATTGTCATGCTTAGTTTATTTTGACTCAGGATAAAATACACGGTCTTCATTTTTTTATTTATGATGTTGTGTACTCAAGGTGATGCATAAGCACGACTTTTTTTCCTTATTAATTTATTATACAGTATATCCCACTCATATTCTCTGTGATGCGCAACATGCGGATGTAATTCAGTAGTTGCAAGTCACCAGGATCATCTTCATCGTTAGCCACATTTATCACTCATGATGACAGCCACGAGAATTAAGCTTAAAGTAGTGGCGTGATTCGGCTGAACATCTATGACTTCAATATACTTTATAGATTTAAGTTAATCATAAAGTATGTAATTGATTTAAACTATAGATATGCGTTCGTTAAACAAAAAAACAATATTTAATTCAAAACAAAATTTCATGCAACTATTAAATTTTTAATTAAACCAATTGGTAAATAAAACCTTTAACAAATAGGTTTGACTTTATCCGCGAAATATTTCACGCAAATTTATTGATTCTAGTATATATACCGACTGAAAAAGCGTACGTAGCGTGAGTTTTTATGTACATTCCCGTGGGACGCGATAAGAAAAGACGAAATGCAAGAGAAAAGTCTCTTCCTGCTACCGTACATTCTTCTTTTTTTTTCCCCTCTCATTTTGTCTTCTTTTCCGAGTGTATATACGTTACGCTAGTATGAATTTTTATAACGCGATCCTATCGCGCGAGAAAGTAATCGGGAATGTTGAATACAAAAAAGAAAAAAAAATATATATGTATCTATATACACAGTCCCTCGATGTTCTTTTCTTTAAGTTAAGACGAGGTCGTATAGAAAGAAAGCAATTACCTCTGTCGCCGGGCATCGATGCCGTACACTTACTTTTATTTTTTACTTTTGTGGAGGGAGAAATAAAAAAGATACTTGAAATTTTATGGATAACCATATTTTTTAATGAATCGTATACGAGATATGGAAAAAATAATTGTATAGGAATAAATTTATCATTATTTTTTATTTATATAATATTACACATTTTCTTTGTTATCTAAATTTTTTATAGTACAACAGATTATAGTTATAATTGGATTTTTCACAATAATAACTTTAAATGCAATAAATGATCAAAATAAATAAGTAATAGTTGATGTGCAATGTCAAGTCACTGAAATGAATATAACAGTTGCGTCATCGTCACGCTACAAATAAATAACGTGCTGCATTTAAAGAAAGGCACATATAATTGGTGTAACCATGAACATTAGTCATACTGATATGTTTAATCTTTCAAATAGACAAGACAATACTGCAGACTACGTATCTATTCACAGTCAATAGACAATATAATGTGTGATTTATTGCGCCATCTTTTGATAGCGTTTAAAACTACTTATAAAAAGACAAAAGAGTGCCGACAATGTTTATACATTTATTTATATCTATTATCTGAGTAAGATCGCACTTTATGAAATATATTTAACGTAAATTTCTTTAAAATAGTAGTTTAAATGTGCGTGTAATTGTTCGCTGCTCTCTAAATCTGAAACAGTGAAAACCACTGAAAAGTAGTGTATATACACTGTTTCAGATTTAGAGAATGCATTTTTCGAAACAAGTAAAAGTTAGTCGGAGCTATGCCTAGTGAATCTTTCAGGGGTTTATCCACATAAAACCTCGCAATGTCATGAAGCAAATGTAGTAACGTCTAGCTATAGCAATCGGCAGTAGCTATCTAGCCAGGTTTCAGAAGTTCGTAATAGAGTACACCTTTTAATACAGAATCTTTGATCGTCTTGCCGATTTTCTTTCTTGATGCTGTTGTCTTCGTTGTTGGTACTCTCTGTATCTAGCTCTTCTTCTCAACTCGTCCATGTGTTTTGCTTCTCCTTGAAGCCACTAGTACTTTTCTGTGATTCTTTCGAGACTGCCTTGGTTTTTTTTAGGTAGTATAGTAGAAAATACCCATTTTTCTAATAGAATGTTATCTATATTGATGAATGTTGCTTTTTTAACACAATATCGATGCGGCCAATCAGAGGTTTGGTTTTTTGGTTATGAAAAAGAATTTTCTTTATCAGCGATTTACATTGTATATATATAAGTAACAAAATTTTTTAGAACAACTTAATCATTAATATAGTCTATTATTTTGATTTGGCACCAATTGATGCACTTATCTAAAACTCTGTTAACATAATTATATTTCTTCATTATTTGATGTTATTATACGATCTTTGACATTTTTAGTATCAGCTGTCTGCTTACAATAATATTAGTTTCAATGGTAAAAAAAAAGAGAAATTTAAAAACTTTAAATAAAAACCATTATCACAATCACAATCCTTTAAAGGTATTGGGATGGCGGGGGAGGGAGAAGTAGAGAAGAAAGAGGTTGGGGATCAGGAAGGTGGATGGGGTAAGGGCGACATTATTTACATATATACAATAATTTCTGCTTAAGGCATTATCTATCACTTAATAAAATAAAATAGTTTTTAAGTATAACTTATAGCATATAAATTTGAATATACGTTGTACTTTTATCCTTCATTTCGCATCGTTCTGCGATTGTTTGCTGGCCTTGCTCTTTGCTGTTGTCTTTGCTGGGCTTTTTTCAGTCTGGTTCTCCTTCTCAATTCATCCATGTGTTTGGCTTCTCCTTGAAGCCACCAGTATTTCTCTGCCAGTCTATCCAGAGACTCCAGATCTCTGTCAGGCAGTGCTTTAGAATACACCCATTTTTTGTCAGGGATGTTTTCTATGTCCATGTATATTGCTTTTCTAGCTCGGTGTCTTTGTAGATGATATATCACTGGCACGTTATTCTCGTCCTGGATACAGCCTAATCTGTCCAGGTTGGTAAATAACTCAGGGGGCGAGTAGTTACTTTTTGCCATCCTTATTACTTGCGTATTATCAATAATTTTCATATTCTTGATGATATCGTTATCTATTTGATAGATGGTACTAAAGTAATTCCTTGTCAATGTTAGACAGAAGGTGTCAAATCTTGGAATGTTAGCAAGATCATAAATTATTTTTTGTCTAGGCGTATGGTATAGTCAGTTTCGGCTGAGCGATATTTACTCAGGCATGCTTTTATACATGATCTTTCAAATTTTCGATATAGTTCCATCACTGACGGTCCTACGTTCCACCAAATTGGAGCCGCATACGCCAGGATTGGACGCACGATTAACTGATAGCAGATTAGTTTAGCTTTCGGTTCAATGCTTTTGTTGTAGAATATTTTGTGATTAGCTCTGAATGCTTTCCTTGTTTTTTCCAACTGCTTTATATGATGTTTGTTCATTCTTAGTAAGTAGTCAAAATGCACTCCGAGGTATTTGACTTTTTCTTTATTAGGTATTTCGTATTCTTCACCTGTATCCCTATCCGTAATTGTGATCTTGAATGTTTTGATGAGTGGGACCGTTATTGGTGAAATTTCGTTCACTGTTTTTCTGAAAAGGATGGTCTCGCATTTCAGTGGATTAATTTTGAGATTCCATTCTTTATAGTAGTGATATGTCTGATTAACTAGCTTGGTGAGTTTTGACTGTATTATCGGTATTTTACTATCTGCAACGTAAACTGTTTCGTCATCAGCATAAGCCCCAGAGTGTGTATTATTGTTCGAGTTTAGGTCAAATAAGTTTAATATTTTGCTGCTATAAATAATGAATAACGCTGGAGATGTAACTGTGCCTTGTTGGAGCCCTTCCAGAATATAAAAAATAGATGATGATATGTTAGTACCGTCCCAGGTGATGAAGGACTTACCATGTATCATGTCGCAGATTAATAATACTAAAGTGTATGGGAATTTGAGTAGGATTAATATGTATATCAGACCATTTAACCACACCGAGTCAAACGCTTTTTCCAGATCCAGTAATACAGTGCCAACCAGTCTGCCTGAAAAGAGATGTTTATTGATGTCTGATGCAAATTTATTAATTGCGTGGACAGTAGAGTGTTTCGCTCGGAAACCAAACTGATTATCTGGAATAATTTTCTCTGCGTTTGCATGTTCCATGAGCTGGATTTTAATGAACTTTTCAAAAATCTTACTTATGTTGATGGTAAGACTGATTGGTCTGTAACTGGCTGGATCTGATGAATCTTTATCTTTCTTTTTTATCGGAATGACTTTGGCTCTCTTCCATCTTGTTGGATAATACGAGTGGTTAAAACAATTATTAAAAATAATTGTGTAGTCTTTAATCATATTGTCGGGTAGGTGTTTAAGAACAATCATAGGAATGTTGTCAAGACCACTAGATGTCTTGTTTTTTGCTTTCTTCAGAAAAAGTGCGACTTGTATATATGTGCATAGAAGTTTTGGTTTATCTGGTTCTTGGACCGGATAGTGGGCCGGGTTGGTGCTACTGAATGTGGTGTAGGTGATATTATTGATCCTATTGTTTTGGAGATTTGTTTTAACGTCTTCTGCTGCTGTATCTGCCAGAAACTTTGTTATCGTACCTTGGTTGGTGTATCTGGGAGAGTTGATGGTTTCGAAGTATTTACCCACCATGTTCAATTTTACTATCGGCTGTGTGATGATATATTTGACGTCTTTTTCTTCAAGTTGCGTGTTATTAAGTACTTCATCTGTTAATAATATGTTGTTGTCCTTTTTTATTGAAATTGTGTCAATGCGTGGGGGCTCTTTATATCGGAAATACCTATTTATACGTGGGAAAAATTTTGTTGAGTCTTTATAATTTATGTTCTTGGCCATGGCTTCCCAATATGCAGTTTCTGCTTTTCTGAACTCTGCTGCAAGCTGTAAATTGATGGTTTTTATTATTTCTTTAATTTGTGCTCTGTTATTGTTATTCTTAAATAGCTCAGCGATTAGGATTGTTTTATTGTGGTGTAATTTTTTTATTTTATTGTTTGTGTATTTTTGACATCCTTTTTTAGTATCTATTTTGGCTCTGGGAACTATCTTGTTAATTGCTTCATGAATTTTTTCTTCTATTTTGAGGATACTTGAATTGATTTCGTCTACTGTTAAGTTTCTGTCATGTGGTAATTTTTCTGTGTAATTATCATCGAGATGTTGCGTTAATTTACGCCAGTTTGTCTTTTTGAAGTTAAATTTGATATTATGTCTTGGAGGCTCTGTGATTCCGTTGAATATTTCTGCAGTCTCAAGATTGAACGTAATAGCATTGTGGTCGCTGTCATATGCCAAGGTAGTGAGTTTGTTGCTATTTAATCCCGTTAATTTGATGCGGGAGTCCGCTAAACAGTGGTCCAAATATGATCCGGCACTAGGGAAAGTTGGTTTATCCGGATTGTATAAAGTTGTTTTGTTTTCGATACCGAGCTCTTCAATCCAATTGCTTAATAGCATTCCTCTTTCATTTGTGTGGTGATCTCCCCAGTTTGTGTTTCTGGCGTTAAGGTCGCCAGCCATGATGAAATATACGTTGGAGGTTCGCAATTTATGTTCAGTGTATAATTTATTAAGTTCATTAATAAATGTTCTTTTGTTGTTACAAGCGGCATAGAGACTGAATATAATGAGTGAGTTATTAGAATTGACATTTATTTTAATTGTTGTGTATTCAATTATTTTATTAGTTTGTGAATTTGGGAATGGTATAGTTGTAAAGCTTATTTTGTTGTTTATGAGTATAGCTGTACCCCCACCGTTTTTGGAATTTGGTCGATCCGTTCGTATGAGTGAATAGTTTAGAAATCCTAGTTTGTGTTTACTATTAAGTTTCGTTTCCGAGATCAGTGCTATATCAATCTGGTTGGTGTTGATGAAATCTTCTAAATCAAATCTTTTTTTGTTTGATGCCAGAGAGTTGACATTTATTGCACATATTTTAATACTGTAATTAATAGAGCCTGGTTGACTCCTGCTGTTAGGTTGGGGCTGTTCATTGTCCTCCATTTTTAATCGTCATCAATTGATAATAATAATTCAATATTTCTTGAATTTTCTGTAATTTTTTTGTTCATTTCATTGAATTGGATTTTTAGTATATTCATTATGCTATTTTTGAATTGATTTAGAGTGTCCTCTATTGATGTAAAATTGTATTCATTTCTTGTACTGCCATTGAAAACTTGTTTATCTGGATCTTCAGCTACCGGGTTATTTTTTGACTGTCTGGTGATAACGGGGAAGTGTTGATTCCTATTGGAGGCCATTTCAGCAAATGATGTGCCTGGGTTGACTAGTTTACTTATTTTATTGATTTTATTTATTCTGAGTGATTTTCTCATTTCGTGTGACTGCTTCTTTAAATTTTGCGCCATTGATAAATAAGGGCACCCGTAATATGACGCTGTGTGTCCGTTATTGCCACAGTTGATGCATCTTAGCATTTCCTTACTACTATCTTTTTCCACTTCACATTTGTTGCCCTCTTTTATGGGCCCGTGTTCTTTGCCACATTTTACGCACCTGAAGTTTAGGTGGCAGTTATTACTTGAATGTCCCACTCTCTGGCATCTTCTGCACTGGAAAACAGTCTTTTTCTTCAATTTTTCCCATCGAACCTGTTGATGGAGGATGTATTTTAACCTGGTGAGCTCCACCGATTTACTTCCGGGGGCGAGTTGCACAATAAGGTGGAACTTACTTTTGTCTGTTTTATCAAATGTGAGTTTTGTAATCCGCTCAATGTTGACGTTAGGGAGGTTTTTGCTCTCCATATATGCTTTTACCTCTGTTTCATCGTATTCTTCTTTGATGCCTTTTAGAACTAGTGATATTTTTTTTTCCTCCTTTGGAGTATACGTATAATATTGAATATTGTTTGTTTGGAGGGTATTGCTGATCTTATGGTAAGTTTCAATGTTAATTGACATTACCGTTATGTATGATTTATCATTTTGTCTTACCCAAAAGTCGCCTTCCGGTATTCTGGAATTTGTAATTAACGTGATTAAATCTTTTATTTTTATAGTGTAAACGTGGATTGGTGGTGGCCTTGGTCTAGGTTTGAACTTTTGTTGGTTATTTTTTATTTGGTTTGCATTATTATTATTTGGATTTCTAATGGGTCTAGAGTCCCTATTTTGATAGGCTCTCGTTGCCGTGGGGGCAGGCCCGTCGTCTTCTATGACGCTCATGTCATCATTGAGGGCTTCATAACTATTTGAGGTGTGGATACCTGCTTTATCGGTTTTTGTTTTGCTTTTAGACATTTTCCTAGGTGTTTTGAAGTCTTCTGTCGGTGTCGAGTCGATTTGTCTGCTGTCTCCATCTTTTGTCGAGTCTATTGACGATGATCGAGATCTTGCTTTTTCTAAATTCGGCTTGTATTTTTTTTTGTTGGTTTCAAAAAATTTTTCAAAATTGGTCGTAGTGGTTAACCGATCCAATTCTTTTGCTTTTTTTTTTCCAATACCACGGTGAGAGATCCTCCGTAGATTTACTCTCCAGCCTTCTTTTATTGTTCATTTTGTTTTGTAGGTTATTCGTGGACTGGGGTGGCGTGCCCCTGCCCACGCCGTGTTTTTATTGTTTTAACTCGTTCAATTTATTATGAATTATTGAATTTAATATAATGAGTTTAATTTCACAATGTAAAATTAATAATATATTACTTTTCCGCATACGAAAAGCACTTATAGATCACTTTATTTAAAATTTCACTTGAGAGAGAGTTGTACGATGTGTACACGTTCAAGTCACACATGGAACTGCGGCCAATCAAAGGCAGCGTGGCCGAGCGGTCTAAGGCGCTGGTTTTAGGCACCAGTCCGAAAGGGCGTGGGTTCGAATCCCACCGCTGTCAGTTATTTTTTTTCATCTTTTTAGTTGAAATGCTAGATATAGTGGTTATTCAATAAGTATAAACATAATTTCAAGCTCAGTAATCCTTAAAAATGAGTTTAGATAGATTTTTTTTCTCAATTGTGAGTTCTAAAACTTGAAAAATTGTTCTCAAGTAAAAAAATTCGATGTCTGTTTAGATTTTGAATTATTTTTATCTGATTCTTCTTATCAGGTTAGCTCTTGATTGTTTTATCAATTAATTCAGCACTTGAGACATGAATGTCATGAGTAATAACCAGTGCTGAGTACGTTAAGACTCCACAAAGTATTAATTTTCTGAGCGTTTTACCTTTGTCACCTTTCTTTTCTTCTCTGGGTACCTGAACCTCTTTGTAAGGGTGTTTCTGTAGTTTGTCGAAATCCTTAATTAGATAGACTGATGCAAGAAGTCTGGTTTCCATTTATTAGTCTCTACCTGATTATTGATTATATGAAACTACTTCAAATGAGTTATTGATTGCAATTATTTTACTGATTTAAATGCTTATGAGATATTGTTAAGGCAGTAAAATGAATTCTTTTCAAGCTTCATAAAATTTGAGATTAATCAATGACAGGTATTAATAATCATTAAATGTAGGTCTGGCTACGAGTTGAAAAAAGTTCTATTTTCAAATCCTAACATAAAATTTATGAATGCTAAAGAATAATAATGATAAAGTAAGCAAATGATGATGATTGAATAATATTTATAAAAAACGTATAGAAAAAACTATTATAGGTCCCACCGAGATTTGAACTCGGATCGCTGGATTCAGAGTCCAGAGTGCTAACCATTACACCATAGGACCTTGATATTGAAATTTGCCAAGATTGATCTATTATCATAGAGCGTTTTCGTGAAATTCGTTAAAAAACATACTTCACATATTTAAAAAGCATAAATTGGGCCATTTTTTTCAAGTAACTGAATACTGTTATTCATTAGAATTTTTAATAGTGATTGCTATTAATTTCAAGGAGTAGATAACAAAAAATTTGTTGGCGAATTGATTATGAAATAGCTATTTTTGCAAAAATTATTGATTGGATTAAACCATAATGGATTTTCATTGTGTTGAAGAGCTTACAACATTGAGACGGTAACATTCTTATTCACAGCTTCTTCAAAGGAATTTGTATGTGATGGTTTACAAATTACTTGAATATTTTTATAATTTATTTTAAAATTTACATATTAATACAAAATCAATAAAAAATATTTGATTTAGCTGTTGTACTCATTAAAAGAGTCCGAAATTCAATAACTTGGGGATGTAGCTCAGTGGTAGAGCGTTCGCTTTGCATGTGAAAGGCCCCGGGTTCGATCCCCGGCATCTCCAATTTTTTTTTTTTAATTTTCATATGAATATCAATTATTTAAATGAAAAGCAGAAAAAAAAATTGGAACTTGGATTTTGAAAAAATATTTGTTTTTTCACTATTGATAAGTTGATATATTGTAGTTATACATGAAAAATATCGAATAGTATAGGATTAAAACATGTCGTAGAATCTGCAAGGATTCTTTTTCATTATGCAAAATCTTAATTTTTTCCTTCAAATGCCAAATCTAACCATGGTCGATGAAGTCTGAATTTTTCGAATATACATGAGTTGTCGAAATTCTTCGATATTGACAGAGACGTATAATAATAATTAACATGAAATAGAAAGTACTCACATACTTATTGTTTTGGATGCATTAACAACTATTTTATCGAAAGCACCTAAATAGCAACAGGTCTTCAACAATAATAAACAAAATCGTGCTACTTTCGGGTACACTTGATTTCTTGTCATCGTTATTCTTCATCCTTCCCTCATTATATACGTTCCGCATATCAATATAAACAGACGACGAATGTGAGACCTTGTCGGTCGCGTCATTATGATACGTTTGATTCGATCGGCTAAAAATTATGGATTTTCTTATTAGATTAAATTTTTTTTCTATTACTGCTGTTTTTTTTTGTATTATGTTGTCAACCCTTATACATCAACTTCACTTTTCTCCTAGCGAACATCCTAAATAAATTTCATGTCATCTCATGAGTTACTGTTTTCGAAATGTCTTTCAATTGATTATATTTGACTTATTTTGCTACATTGTATTTATTTCATTTATTTTCCTGATCTGCTACCACATATTTTATTTCTATTAAAATATTTTACCTTTATATAACACCATGTGTTGAATAAATAAAGTAGGGTTATGTATGAGGAAATAAAAAGAGGATAAAAATAGCTACTATTCCGGTCAAAAAAATTGAATAGTATAATATAGGTATCGATTCGTCATATGCAAAAGTACCATATAAAAATGAAGAAAGACCCTTTTCTTGTCAACGCTCGAGAAAGATGGTATCATTTGAATTGCTAGCGTTATGATGTGGTCGGTCTTATATACGTATATATCTCGATCGAATATATGAAAAATAATCGCGCTTGATACACTGTGAAGTTCCCTTTTTGTGATCAGTGCTTGACGTCATTTTTGTATATTTATCTTTTGAAGATGACAAAAATATAGCACGCAAGATACATACATACATTTATAAAACATAAAATTATGAAAGGTTACAAAATATTATTTGAAATCAAAAAATTTATATAACTTTTAGAACTTTACATGACACTATACAATAATATAAAATTAGTTTGAAAATTGTCTCAAAAAATAATCTTATATTTGGCATTCAAGTAGACTTATAAATATATGATTTATTACAACAAATCACAAATTCGTTTCACACTATAAAATCTAATAGACTGTAGTAGCACGTGAGAAATCTGTGGTATTCGGAAATTCTGGGCAGAAATCCAAAGTAGGAGTGACCTTCCCCTATCAGTGGAGCGTTATAATTTTGTTCTGTATCCTTTTATACATATACATGTATGTACATATTTCTTACTTATAAATACATATAGGAACATATAGTATATTTATTGATATATACGCGTAACGGTGTATTTTTTCCGTTGAATGTAAGTTAAGAGAAAAAAAAAGAGTAACTACGTGAAAACAACATAAAGAAATCACAGTATAAGTATATATAATAATAAATATATAGGAAACTCAGATATCGAATTCTGATCCATGGACTTTGGGGTTAGCATTCGAGCGTGTGACCATTTTTGTCGCTCTTGTACAAATTTTATTTACGAATATTTTTTTTCTGCTTACATCGATGCCGATGAATTAAATGTAACAAAACATGCTCTTTGTTTTCCATATACATTTTTTTTTCTTTAATTATATTTCTTCTGAATTTAGTTTTAAAAGAAATTGAAATTTTAATTAAGAAAACAATTTCAAAACATCTTTTCTAGAAATTCCTTTTTGTATTATTGCTTTTCTAAGCTTCACAGGGCAACTAAAAATGAGAATGGCAAAAAAAAAAAAAATAAAAAAAACAGAAAGAATGATCGCAAAGTACCAAAGTAAGATACAATAATACCAAGCGTCAACAAGCATTGCTTTCATTTTTATTTTTCTTTCATTCTTTTTTTCTGTTGGACTAACGTACGAAACCGGGCAGGGCTTTAAATATTTAGGCGGCTAATTTTCCGGAGGATTTTAAAGTTAAGAAGTACAGTAAGAGAATAGTATAGAAAAGATGAGGGGTTGGTGGTGGTGGTGTTGGAGGCAAGAGAATCTTTAGTAGAGGGAGAAAGTGAGAATTGTAAAGGAACTTGGTGGCTCGGGTCCACGAGCGGAATGTCCTCTAGACTGAAATAATAATGAAAGACGCCTGGCGCCTTTAATCACGATATTAAACATTTACGATTGCTACTACATTTTTTCTTTTTAATTTTTCTTCTCATTCTTTTTTTCTACTTGTGGAAGTTCCTAAGACTTTTCACGCAGCTCTGATCTGATCTAGCTGTTGTTGGGGTTATACATCACTACGTCAAGAATTTACTTTCGCTTTTTTGTTTATTCTTTATTTTTTTTCACATCTTATTCATGCTTCGCGCGTTTATCGTTTGTACCGGAGCGTCAAGCGAAAATGCCCAGAAGAGCGGTCTGTATAGATATAAATATAGATATTATATAAGCTTTCTCGAGATATTGCCATCACTATCCGGTGATTAAAAATCCAACGAGTGTAACTTCAAATTACAATGGTGAGAAAAATGTTTTCTTCATTTCAAATAAAAAGTGAAAGTTTTTAATTTAATTTTTTTTTCTTACACTCTTATTTTGGTTGTGATTAAAGACTATATTTAAGCGATCAAGATCAAGTCAAAAATTGATTTGGTTGATACCGCAAATAAAGGGGAACAAAATCTTTTATTTGAAAAGGGAATGTGTACTGGGTAAAAAATAATACTAAGATATGGGTAACACATTAAACCATTTTTCTTGGCGACGTTTTTCGCGATACCAGCTCAGAGATTATAGTTACGCCCAGGTTATATTGATGACAGTAGCAGAGTTGGAGTGTATATGTAGTGATATGAAGACTAATTATAGTGCACATAGTATTATGTAGTGACGAGAGAGCTGGTCAATGTGCGTGTGAACTCAATCTACCGGTGCTCTCGGTTTGTTTTGCCGTCATGCAATTTGTCATCTATTGTCTGACCACACACACATGCACATATATGTCCAACGCCTGTCTCTAATCCGTTATTTATGATAGCTAGTTGCTTGATTAATTTTTTTTTATTGGAGATTATGTTCACTTTGTTGTAATGCACTGCATTAGTTGATTCTGGCTTTAAATTTTTCTCCATTAATTTAATGCATATCTAGTGATTTACTCTTTTGAAATTTATAAAATAAATATATTATATGAATAGTGTTAAAACATATCACTTTTGACCATCGTTTCTAATGTGTGAGTAAATAAGTTGATAGAAACCAAGGTTTGAGGAGATTTGAAAATTTAATATTCAGAAATTTTCCTAACCCGATTTCACGCGACGTCGCTTCAGAATGCCTAAGCATTACAAATACGATTTTCACGAGTCCGTCAAGAGTTTGTGGGGAAAATAAAATAAAAAAAAAAGAAGTCGAGTTGAGTTGTTGAGTTGAGTTGAGAGCGAAGAGAGATGAAATAAATCGAATGGGAGGTAGATGGTATTCAAGAGTATGAGGGAATGGGTATAGTTGGGGAAAGCTGGAAAGCACTTTAACCAGATCCATTTTCCAGTTTTTCGCATTCAACCAGTGAGATCGAATTACCGCGGGATTTGTCTCAAATTTGATTTTCTTAATTCCTTTTTTTGTCACGACTAAGGAACAAGGAATAAAAGATATAATAGATGTAAATAGACTACAAGTTGTCAAATAAAAGTGAGATAAGAGGTTATAGCAGACAAGAATCAAGTACTTCTTATTTACCATCAGACACCCTAGCTTTCTTTATCTCTTCATTTTTTTTTTTTTTTAGTAAGCATGAATATATTTAGATTCTCAGATTCGCAAAAAATTTATTCATACTTGAAATAAATTTTTTTTTTTTTCACTTAATTTATTTTTTATGAAGACTTGTAGCTGTTAATCATAAACAACCATTGTGAAGAATGTGGTACCCCTGACTTGGAGAATTCACATGATAGCTATTGTGTGTGAGTATGTAATACCTTAAAGGGGTTGACTGAAACATCCAAAGACACGTGATCTGTGGTCTTTTATCTTCACACCTACTGTATGTACTACTTGAACACATCAGAAGAAAGAATTCCGAGACCTTACAATCATCTAACATGATTCTACTAGTGTATATAGTGTATAGTAGCACGCGGTAACGTGAGAATCACAACAGATGCGACAAAACGAAATTACAAGTGTCGACGTCGTGTTCTTTTTTTTCGCGAAATTGTTGTGACAGGCGTTTCAACGACGGGTCTTGTCTTTCTCTTTTTTTTTTTGTCTCTTTTATTTTCACTCTTGTCACTGGTATGTTGGATGAGCATGTGATATGTGTGTGATGGTTTCTGAGTTAGGTAACACAGGGTTCTCGGCACTTTTACGAGCTCGAGAAAAGAGAATCACCCACTGTATAGTATGTTAGGTCTTCTGGGAAAAGGGTCCTAGTTCCTAATATTACCACTAGCTTTCCCTGTGCACTTAATCTCATTTAATCGTCTCGTTTTTCTGTCTGACAAAACCGTATGTCGATCATCATACTATTTAATAATAGAAATATCAACAGTAACATCATCTAAGTAGAATACCCTCAATATGCAAATGTGTATAATGTCTTTTGTGTGTTGTTGAGCAAAAATATTTGACGATCAGTGTCTGTGAATTAGTTGAGCTTTAAATATTATCTTTATCCCTATCATTAGACTACTTTATACCCTTTTATTTTTATTCATGATTATTCAACGAGTCATTTGTACATATCGTACTTGGTAATTACCGGTTCCGTGACGATTTAGTAGATCTACAACTTCGACTAGATTTGCTATTCAACTTTGAAAGCTTCTATCATTTGTCTTTTATAAGTGTATAAGTGTATAAGTATTTGTATATGTACGTATATACATACATATAAAAACACACGTATTTCACGGTAGTCCCGTGGTGTGGAAGATTAAGATATTGCGTTCGAATCGTTTATCTTCTTTAGTTTAAGTGTCGACTTATCTTTGCTTACTTGAGTGTATAATTATCATTAACTATTTTTATGTCAAGGCAACTGGCGTAATTTTTTTTTTTTTTTAATTACTACTATCGTCTATTTATCTATTTGCTGTCCATGAGTTTTTTCTATTACTCTGTAGGTAATGCAGGTTGAGGAAAAGTTTAAATTCATCAAATGATTATTGTAAATTACTCAATAATGGTGCTGCAGTATTTATTTTGAGACGAGCAATTGTTCAAACTACTAAAATGTATTTTACGGCTTATTAACGTTCATGCTTAAATGCTTGAGAAACAGTAACATATAATATTGATTAAATATAATCATTTTTCTAATTTGCACCTTTTTTTATAATAAAAAAAATGGATTACAACTGTTATAATAAAAATACATTTGTGTTGTCCAATGAAAAAAACAAAAAATATTTGCTAAGTGTGGGGTTCGAACCCACGCTCCCATATGGGAACCAGAGCTTAAATCTGGCGCCTTAGACCGCTCGGCCAACTTAGCTGATATTCGAGGCGACCCGACTACCGCTATATTAATTCAACAATTAATATAAACAAGAGTTTTGTAAAACTTGTGAAAAACGAGTTAAAAACACACTCTGATGTTAATCGACAGTCCACACCATAAATAGTTTGCTTCTGACTTAAATAATAGCCTACTATTAGGAGAAGCACTATTTAACTTGAGGAAATCTTTCGATTCAGTTTGAATTTATAGTTTGATCTATTTCATGAAAAAATTCATGTGCTGGACAAAAATCGGACAAAATCCATAATCAATAAATAAAAGAAGAGTCTGAAAATAGAGACGGATACTTTGCAGTATGTATTATTTTAGTTCAAATATAAATAAATTCCAGGTACATATCCGACACTAATATATAGTATTAATTTAGTTACAAAAGTAATGATTCAATTGATTAAGAAAGTAGGAAAGTAAATATTCCGCCGATTTAAATAATATAGTCATTATTCATCCAACGTATTATAATCGCTATGATTAATCGACGTAATAAGACAGTTCCATAGACACCAATCATTTGATCAATTGGCCGCTGCATTTGAATAAAAACTATAAATTTATGTCAATTATTATTTTAATCCATTTTATTACGGTACATAATGGATTTAATTTTAAAAAATGATACTAATTCATATCGGAAACGTTAATAAATTTAAAATGAAATTGAAAAATATTTAATGACATTCATAACTTAATTTACTAGAATCACACTTGTTTCAAGTACATATAAAGTAGCACTAATTCTATTGCACGTTGACTAACGGTTCTGATTACCCAGCTCGAGTACTATGAACTGCGACAGATGTTAAACCGGATAGCATGCAAAGTACTCGTCTCAATAAATAAGAATGAAAAAAAGTTGAATTAACCTCAGAAGTATAATCTTGAGAATGTTACCGAAGTAGCTAAAGGTGCAAGGTTAGTTGTTTTACACCATTAAAATAAAAAGAAACTCAGCTTTATATTACAGTGAGTTGTTGAAAATTGTTAATGTTACAATATTAGGACGACGTTGATGCCGATATTGCGTGTTAACGTCTAGCTTTACTGGCAGCATATGATGTCGTACCAGTCTGCACTCTTTTTTATCTTTTCTCATGTTATATATTTTTATTATTTTCAAGCACTCCCCCATACATATACGTCATTAGCGTAATAATTCTCAGTCACTTAGTTGATGTTTGATGTGTGCTCTAGTATAACGTCATCATACTCGATATATATTATCTTCTAGTTATAATAGTATCATGGTCTCTTGAGTATACTACAGTTTTACTCATATATCTCATACATTTCTTGACTTTTAATTTCCGTTCATCACGGGACTTTGAACTTGTTTTATGTATACTCTTTAATACCGCATATACTGATAATGCGACACGCGAATGTATAGAAATATATAAAGTAATGATAGTATTTCAAATGTATAATGTATATCTTATCCGTAAGGGTAATTTTACTCTCGTTATCTCTTAGACAAGTCATTGTCATCAGATATCCCCATTCACTGTACACAATACTTGACTTCCTTCGTAAATTAATTAATTATATTACATTAATTAACAAACGAGTTAATCGGCCGTACAATCAGCAGAAAATGTCACTACATTTTTCTAATCGTTTTTTTCATGAGACATAAGACTAATAATTCGCTTGATTAAGTCCCCTAATAACTGAAAATAATATATTATACATGCTTTTAAAAGTAATTGAGTAGATGTTAAATTTAATTTAACTAAATTATTACAATTTAATAATAAATCAATAAAGCATACAATTGTATTGTATAAATGACCATTGGCCACTAATGGGTTTTCTCATTCTACACGACCGTCCATTCAGCTCTCCTATATCAATTATGCAGATTTACTTTAGGATAGGTCGTATATATAGTATAAATACGATGACGTCTAGACAATCCCTCCATTCTTCGATCTCACTCTGCTATATTATCAATAGCCATCAGTTCTGTAGAGCAGTAGTCCAGCAGTTATAGTAGTCTCGCTAATGTCCCCTCAGAACCTCATGTAACAGTCAAATTTACTGTCAAACCCCTTGCCTAGAAACTCTACAGCGCAACGTCCAACAATTGTCTATACAAATACGAATGAGTATTTACTACTATCAACACCTTTGTATATGTAAATCTACTATACACTCTCTTCTCTCTTCTCTCAGATCCCTTGGGTTGTTCAATCTCACGCACACAAACTCCCCAACTATATATACCATTCTATATATATACATATATACTTACCTACAAACTTTGTTACAATGCTTTGACAACTTTACTGTACACATATATATATTTATATATTTTAACACTTCATCAGTATATACATTTATTTGACTTGTTCAATTTTCAAATTTTTTATTTAATTACCCAAGATAAATTGTAAATTTATTTCTACATATATATGTAAAAATAAAAATGTCATCCCAAACGCTGACCACGAGGTTAGACAACACATGTAAAAATGAATAACTAAAATACAATTAGTTACGTTCATTTTACACGAGTATCGACGCGTTCTCACTTTGCTCGCTTGAATTAGACTGACAAATATTTACTTTAAATAAATACTGCATATGAGACTACGACCAAGATGCGGTGTGAGGGCTAGGAGAGGGTGTATAATTTTTCTTATTGGTTGAGATGTTTACGCCACTAAAGTGGCTTGAGTCTGATCTCTATATCTATATCTATATCTACGTGCGTAAGCTAAACTATATTGTATTACTATATTGCATAACCGTAGACTATATTGTATTACTTGAAATTTCGGACGCGTTAGATGTTTTTAAAGTAACCGATATATGAGTAAGAGGACACCTCAGAGGTTGCGTTAAAGATTCAGACAAAGAAATCGTTGTACGGAAAAATAAATAAATTAAAATAGAGATATTACGGATAGGAAATTTAAAAAACAAATCAAGTTATTATTAATTTGCATGAATTTTATTAACTAATAAATTATTATTTATTTTAACTGTTCACAATAATATTTAAAATGAAATAATCAAATTCAAAAAATGAATAGCTGAATTAAAAATAAAATATTAATATTAATATTTCTCAAAAATGACACTTAATGTTAGATAACTAACTACGAGTTGAATATAAAATTAAAAATATGAAAAATTAAATAATCTAGTAATTTACAGAGTTGTACCACACTTGAGAATTCATTTGAAGGCATACATTTAAAATTTATTAGTGACCATTACTAAAATTGATATTAGTTTTAATCGTTACTATACAACTAATTAACAATTTTAAACTATTTGAGATAATTACTTTAATCAGTGAATATTAAAACAAAAAAAGACAGCTTTCAATTTCAACAGAGATCTGATATTTCTACTGATAAATTTAATTATTAATCACTGATTGACCACGCGTATATTAATTGTTTTTCTTCCTTTTAATTAATAATAACTATTTTTTGATCCTCATTCATTGAATCTCATAAGATAGAAAAATTTTATTTTGGGTTAAAATAAAAAAAAATCTATTATTTCTCTTATATTTATATTTATATACATATATGGTGAAATTTAAATTTCATAACATTATTAATTTTGATTAACGATTTATTTAGATCATAAATTTTATAATATCACAGTAATCAAAAAAAGGTTCCTTTTTAGTGATAAACGTGGGTATGTATAGATGTATACATATACATATACTTTTGTATATACGTCCACGCTCACTAGAGACGGAACAAGATCGTGTGTAACTTGTGATCTCGTCAACGAGACTACACTCTTATCTCAGTTCGAGCTCGATTGGGATTGGAAATAGTATAGTTATAGGTATAGAAAGAGAGATGGGTGGTGATCTCGAGAGGATCGGAATTCGAGGCTCCCGGATGCCACGATCGCGTGCTATATGACTCGTCTGGATAAAGGACGATTTCGCAGTATGAAAAGAGATTGTGAGGGACGTGGAATCCCGACGTATTGTCCTCTCTGAGCTTGGGGATTTTCATCGGAAGAGCCACAGAGCTAAGAGCCTATATTCCGTTTTTTTTTTTCTTTTTTTTATTGTTATTCAACTCTTACTTATCCTTTCTTTCTTTCTTTCCTACAAAACTCCTACAACGTATACGCCGTCAACGACTCTACCAATATGCTCACTGTGATTGTGGTGAAGTGTTTTATTACTTTTATATTTTTTCTTTCGTCGTGTAATTTAAATTCAGACTTCAAAGCAATGTCTTGCTATTATTTAAAACGATTTATTTCATCTTCTTTAGATTTTTTTTATCTCCAATTTTTTTTTTTTTTTTTTTTTCGATAGAATTCTTGGTGAAAACATGTCATTTGTATAAATGAAAGACTAATTATTATTTCTTCTTCACCATTATTTCGACACATATGTTTAGTATAGTTGAATGTATAAACCTCATTCTTTAACGCTTTTAACCACTGACAAGAAACACGAGTCGAGTTTTTTAAATTTATTTTTTTTTATTCTCGCGTATCGTTATAGAACTTAGTAAGTAATGTATTAACAGTTGAACATATGTGTGTTTTAAAACGATCTGTCTTTATATGATAGCAAGATTTAGGAACATCTTTAGCTTTGGTTCAAATAAACTTTCGGCGTGCCCTTAAATTATAACTCATAAATAACTCATTCAACTAATTCTAAAATAACTTCAGATTTAAAGAGATACCAAACTCATTTATCTGCAGTTGTTTGACGAAGGATTAAAAGTATTAATTTAATGAAAACATGCGGATGGTTGGCCTTTAAAAACACATTCATATCTAGAAAAAAAAAGAAATTCATTCAATAAAATCAAATATTGATTTTATTTAATTAATTTTTTTTTCCGAGCGTATAAATGAATAAAATTAATGTATCGAGGGAAAAAAGCAACAAACGGAGGTGAATTGATATTGCTCAATAGTGTGAGGGAGTTGTAAAAATAACAATTTTTATAAATTGTCGCCATATGACAATAACCCGCGTCTGTTGTCGCGAGTCCGGGCTGTATTGTATATATATTTTAGTATTAAAGTGTCGCATGTCTCTTGAAAAGTGTCGCAAATATGTCAGAAATACGTCAAATATATGTTCAGAAATTATTGTTATTGTTTTACATGTCACAGATGACAAAGAAACGTCTGTCACTTCATTTAATATCGACTAAAAAATTTAATATTCAATTTTGTTTCATAACACATACATTTATTATGATTGATATTCAATGGAATGAATTAACCATAATAGTTGCGATACGAGTCATATGATAAAACAAAGAAGTGAGCATACAAGAAATCAATATAAGGACGTAGATAAATGTTGAAAACGTTCTTATAATATTGAATTCATGAATCCCTGTTCTTCACGACTAAACATTAATCGTACTCGTGACTAATAGCCACAAATAAAATACGACGGTCTCTATACTCGATTTATATAACCCAAGCACACATATATGTATATATATATATATATATAATACAATAAAATATAATGGGAGTGTACTCTTACTACTCAACTCCAATTTATAATACTGTTCGCTTATTTCTCTAGTATTTGCCCCGTCGAATCGTCGACGGATCTACGATCTCCGTTACGTCTCTCATCCTAATTGCCTCATGTTTACACTATACTTGAGACCGCAGTCGAGATAAGGGATGAAAAAAAATTATATTGGGTTATGATCGCGCACAATGAAGGGACTGTTTTCAAAGGCCAGTGATGCGATAACCTTTACTCTTTTTCTCTCTTCTCTTCATACATTTTCTCTTAACATTTCACTTTTTCTTTCATTCGTTCTCTATATTACATTTACAAGCGATTAAATTTAATTGATAATTAAGCCCTGTTTACAAACAAATTGTCCGATAAATCCCATGATACTGAAAATTTATTATCCATTTCGCGTGTTACATCGCACGATTTCATTTATAATGTAATATTTTATTTTTTAACATAGGATCCCATTATTTTTCACGATTGTTAGTCTCATTACGTTTTTCTTTATTACATATTAATAAAAAATAACGTACATGATATTTATGGTGTTCAGATCTGAAATTTTGTTTAAAATCAATACACACTCGATTAATATTTTCATAGCAAAATATAATCTATTGAAAAAAAATATTAATGATAGTAAATGAAGCCAAAAAATTTTAGATGCATTTTCGAGGTATAGGAAAATTTATATAAATTAATAGCCATTTATTATGTGACAAAGACATTTTATATTTGACGTCAATTTAATTAAATTGCATAGCAGATTCATTATTAGTAAATACTAATTAGATATTCATGAACGCAAACAAAAAATTACTGCAAAAGTTGTTTCAGTTTTTCGTTAATTTTATCTCGCAAATCAGTTACATTTTCTACTCCAATCGATGAAGCTTCATCATCATTCAAATTCCTATGTACTGACAATAATCCAAGAACAATTTTCTTTTGAGGGTTTTTTTTCGAATCACAAATCACTGCATTTCCAGAAATCTGTAATAAATTAAAACAATTTACCAATCTCTATATTTGATGTATAGGAAAAAAATCTTAGAACACATTTTCTTAACATACCACAGTAAAATCTGTCCAAGAACATAGAAACGTTGGGTCATGAATATTATCGTTCGATATATAATGTAATGTTGCTGTCGTGCAAGGACTAAGATCCAACTGAGAATCTTGATTGTTAAACACGTAACATTTATGACTATTAATATCACTGATATCATTATGTAGATCAAAGTAATCTTCAGTTATCGGAATCTTAGACATTAATACAACAATTTGACGTTTATTACTGTCATAGGTTTTACTCAAATCTTCATTATAATAAATGTTATCTTTGTCTACTTTGTAAAGTGTGTTCTTAGAGTTTTGATGTGAAAAATATATACATTCAATATCTCCCTCTCTTATCATACTGCAATAGTAATTTTTTTCTTTTATACTTATCGAAATATTTATAAATCATGAATAATTAATTTTTTAAATATAATTACTAGTTAAAACATTCGGCATCGGTAATAAAAACATGTCGGTTAATAAATAAACCACCACACTCGCCAAATATTTGAAAATATTTTTTACCAATCAGTACATTCCATCCATGTATATTATTATTTCCATTTATTATCACTCCAGCCAATACATAATCACTTATAAATCCAGTAGAAAATACTAAAAAAAATTGTTTTGCTATATTTATAACCATTTCTTTGCCTTCAGTTTCAACAAATCTAAAAAAAAGTCCAATGAATTAATAGTTAATTATATAAATTTTTAAAATTATTATAGACTTGCTTCTAACGATCTTCCGGGATAGTCTTTCAAGTTCTGTATTATTACGATAACTAGAGTGATAAATTATATTTTTAGTTCGAGCTATAAAATACACAATGTCCAAGAGTCACTATCAAAATTTTGAAAGCGATAATTGATGTATTTAAAAGTGATTATACATTAATTAAATACGGATAATAATAAGTTATTACATCATTAACTTTAATTGCTTTAATTAGCTACAATCAGCTTGATACGTCAACTAAAAATATTTCATTTAAAAAGCAAGTTTTTTTTTAGTAATTTATATTTTTTTATATTCCATAAAAAATTTAATGTCTTTTAGTGATAATGACTATTATAAAAATAATGAAATAAATTATTTAAAAAATATCTGAAGCCATAGTTTTAATTAAAAACCGCGACATTACACAATATGTCGGTCTTAACCACAAAAAGAAAAAAAATTAGCTGCAACTAGTCATAAAAAAAGAAGCCAAAGACCTGCGCGATCCTTTGACTTTGTAAACGTAAAACAAAAAAAATTATTTTTTTGAAATAATCCACGTGTGTTATTAGCCATTAAGGGCTCTGTGTTTCATGTTCTCCGCTCATTGTTGTAACCGTGCCCTTTGGGACTGCCCTTTATTTCAATACTTCAAAGTGCCATACATAAACAACATTGAACGTATGTACCGTACATTACATTGCAAGTTTGTTTGTAAAAAAATTTTTTTATTTCAAATCTTCATTGAGCTAATTATTTTATTATTTATTTTACATGTACTCATATATTTTCCACCCTTTTCAATATTTCTAGACAAGCATAAAAAAAAAATTATGGCATTAATAACAAAAAAATTTATAAAAAAGAAATTTCCAAGTTCGCAGTGTGGTCTGAAAAAAAGGCAGCAATAGCATCAAAACTTGAATGTAATCGCGTTTGTTTTTCCCTCCCTTTCCCCCTCGTTCTTTCCTCTTGTGTTCATTTAAATGTACCCACGTACTCGTACTACCGCGTTTGTCATTTTGTACACGGTGCATATTTTGTCGAGGGAAATAAAAATAAACGCAAAAGAGTAACAAAAAGACAAAAGTAAAAAAAAAGGAATGCACGCAAATGTGTGCTGTACGCGTGTCTCATTGCTGGTGACTGGATGCGAGCGTCGCATTGTCAACATCAACGTTGAAGTACTAATCAAAACCCCCGGTGTCTTTTAAGATTATTAAAATCCGTCCGGGCCTTGAAGTTCTCAAAGGGTTAATTATCCTACTGGATGTTTATGGCTCAGTTACTCTTCTACTACCTCTCAGGGGATTTGCAACATCAACTATAAAAAAAAATAACAATAATAAAGAACAAAATCCACCAGAACTAAGTAAAAAAATACACACGATAATAAGTAACATATTTATATTAAAAAAAGAAGATGCTTAAAATTTAAAAAATGAAAATATCAAAGGTCATAAGCGATAAAACTGGAAGTAAATTTCTTATAAAGTGGGATTGAAAACTGGTAAATGGTTAAATCAGTTGTAAGTTGCAAGAAAGCAGTAGGAAGGATGTAAATATAAAATAAAAATATCAAAAGTAGCGAACGAACAAGCAGTTAAGCAAGTAATATACCTAATAGATATTATGGACTATGGGTTGTCGCATCTTTACAAAGTCAATGTGATATCACAAGCACTTATAACCCATAAGAGTGTACTTAGACAAAGTACTCATCTGGAATCTTTTAAGAGGTAATATAAGGTGGGATACACAGACTGTACATGTGCATCAGTAGCATGCTGATAGGTGTCAAGTGACTCGACGGTCTATTCGCGATAAAAGCCTCATAACGCCCATATACCTGTATGTGATTATTGAATGTTTGAAAAATAAAAACAACTTTTATATACAGATATATTTTTATAATATCAAGACATGTGGATACGCGAATGTTAGAGTGCACGCATGGAAGAAGTACTAATAGAACAGCCTGAGAGACATTAGCTCCATCTTGACTTGCAGTTATATATATTTATATTACTGCGAGATATGATTAGCGTTGGGAGGTAAAGACTTAAGCATTAAGTGCACAAGGATATATATTTTTTACTTTTAAATATGAGGAATGTTAAATCTACTAACTTGCAAGATTTATTAAGCTCTATCCTTTCAAAGTTAACTTAAAAATTACCAATAATATATTTTATTTAGATAGAAATATTTTTAATTTATTAAAGATATGCCTGCATATATTGGTTGTGATTTATTGATATTTTAAAATTTATTTTACGTGGAGGATATTTCAATATACTTAAAAAAGCACACTCACTGCTTTTAGTATACGGAAAAAAAATATTTTTTTTTTTTTTTTTTTTTTTTTTTTACTTTTAGTATGTATAAAAAACCAGCGTTAAGTTATTATCGATTGGAATTTTATTACCTTGACGAAGCGATATTTCTCGTTGGTCACTTAACGATTTTCATGATCATGAAAATCGCCAAGTGGTCTGACTTATTTTTTATTTACCATCAAGTTTCATTGTTGCTCTGCGAAATGCTCTTTACACTCAACTCTTATTGTTGTATAACAAGTATAGGGTGTAGGGTGTTATAGTTGTAGTATATATTATATAGCATTCTATATAAATATATACAGTCTATAGGATACAGTAAAGTAGGCTGGTCGTTATGGCCTCGCAAGTGAACATTATCGGCTCGTCGAGTCCTCGACATCGGCTTAACTCTCCAAGTAGCAGGACGTCAAGTATAAGCATTTCGGGAGTTTTAATGTCCTACTAACAGCTACAACGAATTACGATAATTACACTCTTGGTACAGCGTTCATGGATGACAAGAAATTAGCTCAAGACAAATGTATTGACGACGTTAAAGAAATCCCTAGTGAAGTCCAAGATCTAGTGAAAAAAACTTGAAGACATGAAGAGAACAGCGAAATTTTTTAAAATTTATTCTCGCTAAATAATATGAAAATATATATATATGAAGAAATGTTTAAAGAAAACGTTTTGTGTTTTAGTACTCTACTTTGTCGTGAAAATTTCGCTCTAACCTATTTCGCTTTGCCCCGTCTATTTCCTCTATATCTTAAATCGTAGCTCGGCAAGTACCAATAAGCACCAGAATGCCAAGCGACAAAGATAAAGATTTCTTATCAGTGAGTAGGATCACATAAGTTGCAGGGAAGAAAAGCGGAAAGCGAACGTAGTAGTCGAGTCGTCAAGTTGTAGCAGAACGCCAGTTAGATGGAGCTAGTGAATAATGTCTAAGACGTATACTATAACCTTAGCAGTAAATCTAAATGTTCTTAAATGAATCGTTAATCGTTAACTGCAAACGTAACACTGGTTCATGACGCTTATAAACCCCGGAAATTCAAAGGTAGACATTCAGATGTACATGCTATGTTCGAATCGTACATTTTGTATAACTACTTTAGGGAATATATTGTTGTATATGTATATAAATGTATCTGTATAAATGTGTGTGACAATAAGTCTTTTCGCTTCTATGGCTGGACAATAAAGTTCGAGGCAGCTTTATTGCCAGTGCGAGAGAGCCTCCGAGGAATCGTAGCATGTTTCAAATAGCGTTCGTTAAATATATATATTTCTTTTTTTTTTTTTTTTTTTTCATTTTATTTTTATTTTTCTCGTTGGCGAGTGTCCCCTCTGGTATATAGCAGGATGAACAGAGTCCAGTGGACACAAACGCTCGTAAAAAGGTCACTCGTTTAATTCGAAATACCCGGGATATTTTGAATTCTCGTGCTTTATTGAGTCGTTTACGGTACATTGCTTGCTATCATCCGGCGAAAAATTCACCTGCACTCATTAAACATTTACATCAACTGAGTGTATATATGTATATTTATTTACATTGCATTGAGTTTCGATGCGTTTTTATTCTGTTATTTATTCATTATCTTTTTGTTAATTTAAAGCGGTGATAAATTTTTTTTGTTTACCTTAAAATTTTTAATGCTTTCGACAATTTCACAAAAAATAAAATGTAGATAAAAATAACAAAGTTTTTTACAATTTATATCAATTAAAATTAGTTTTTCAGCAATTTAATTTAACTGGAAAAAGTTAAAGGAAAAAGACTATTTTTTATAAAATATAAATGTGAAAATTCTGTATAATATTTATTCGAGTAAAAAAAAATATTCAATTCATGTATTCCATCGCACTTTGAACTGGCGACAAGAGTAGTCAGTGAGCATGACGTTATGACGTTGATGGGTTTATGGGTGTAGAACTAGCGTGAAAAATTCAAATGAATTTTTTTTCATCCCAGCCAATCTCTAACTCTACTCACTATATATCTACATATATCTAAAAATATATAACAGCATTACTATTCTTTACTCAGCAAACAATATATACTTACTACCTATCGCGCCCCAAATAATCGTAAAATTTGATAATGAAATTTAATCGAGCTCACCCCTTTAACGACTTCGTTGTCCATTGTGACGCGGCTCGGTCTTTCGTATTCAGGATCCGGCTGCGTACTTTTAATAGACAATTACTCGTGAGCTTTAAAACATATGCCTGTAAGGGCATATTAAGTAGAGGAAGAGAGACGTATCCACACATAAACTATAAAGCAAAAGCTAGCAATATAAGCTAAACCGTCACCGTCAGTATCATGCATGGAATGACGGCGAGATCTGTGTACCGTCAGCCTGGGATGTGATCGTCGTTTGTCGTTGGTGCAAAACGATGATACGACTATTATTATCCTGACACGTCATTAACTAAACGTGGAACGAGAGGTTCACTTGGTACACGTTATATCGAGACTTTAAACGTTAAACGAAAGTCCTAAACTGAAAACCCACTATAATGCTTATAAACTGGACGACCCCGTCGACGGAGACTTATACTTACTGGCTCAACCATCGCTATCTGCTGCACTGCTTAAGCGATAAAATCCTCCTCAGGATCATATAATTCGTTGTTGGAAACCCTTTCTTCTTCATGTCACAACATTAAAAACAGCCAACCGTTAAAACTACACGGGGAAAAAAATATTATTGCTTTATTTATTGGACTTATAGTTGATGAGAAACAGTTAACTTATGACTTGCGCCGAGTCAACGGTTTTTATTATTTTGTTTTATATAAATTAACTAATAGCTTGTCCAAAGATTTTATACAAATTTCATCATTAGTATTTCCTTTTATAAATTAAACAACAGAGCTGGTTGATTACAAGAAGAGAAATTATTCTTCACACTCCTAACGGGCGCCACCCAAAATTTTCATTCATTTTAAACACAATAATCCCAATTACATAAATTTACCGCGCGCTTATCTTTTTTATCTCGCTCGAGAAACCGTTTGATCGTTGGATAGTAGCCTTGACAGTAAACTAATTGCACTACACTTCGTGTCAAGAAAGTAACAACTTGCCTCGGGGCTGTATCCCTTCACGGAAACACGGTTTTCTTCGCTTTAACCCAACGAAATGAGAAAAAGACTGGGAGAAAGAAACAACTAGCAAAGACTTTATTTCTTTGTCAGCTCTTTGCTTGCACTCGAGGTTGATATATATAAAAAAAATAAAAAATAATAAATAGAAATAAAAAGTAAGAGGAGAAAAAAAACTATGAGAATAAGAGAAAAAGAAATGAGAAGCGGAAACTTCACCCGAGGCGCCAATTAACGTTCGACGTTTGTCGATTCTGCACGTGCACTTACTTTTATTTTTCTCTCTTTCAGTTACATGTATTCCTATATGTGTATTATAAATGTACATCGACAACTATTATGCATGTGTATACAATCTATACCCACACCGGCTTTTCATCCCTGAGTGCGATTTAAAATACTGCAATGCAGTCGGAGATTTCTCATGATTGTACACAGAGTAAGAGGGATTCAAGTGTATGCTAAAATATATTCCCGTTGTCCTCTTCCTTCTTTACTTTTTCTATCAGATCTCTCTATAATATACCTCTACCTCTAGCTCTGTAAACATATACCTATACCGCCAGTTTCTCCTTCTCCCCCTGGTTTATCATCCTTTTGGATATGCTATTGCAACGATAGAGAAGACCGTGGGTTGTACAATGGGGCAGAAAACAAGGGAAGGCCTGCACATCAAAGTGCCGGAAGTTATGGGGGATGGCGAACTCCGTGCATCCGGCGCAGACTGATAATCATCTGAACGAAATACTTTGTAATCGTTAATTACAAGCGCTCCTCGGCTGCTTTGAAAATGAACGCGGGCTCTTTGGCATTACGATCCGCGTGCCCACTGGAGTGGGATCATCGAAAAGAGTACTAAGCAGGCTACAGAGATATATACGATGACAAATATATACACTCAGACTATAGAAAATGAATGAATAATAATAAAAATATAAAAAGAGTTGAGAGGTATATTGTAACTAAAAGGACAGGGTTGACTTGCATTTTACCTACGGCGGCATTTGTTCGATGATAAAATGTATCTTTGCTCTTTCACTCGCTGATGCTTATCCTATTCTTTTGGGCTCCAACCTGCTTGAGCAGAACCACGAGTTCCGGTCTATTAGTCTTCAAATTCTCTTTTGCTATGATGCATTTCGCTTTTCGGTCTTTCAATGATATTTTTTAATTATTTCGTAGTTGTTTGACTATTTTGAACGTCAAAGTGCAGCTATAGCATTCCTTTTTGTACGAAAACATTTTAATTTTTTTTAAAAAGCCCGCCGTTGAAATTAATTAAGGACGCTACCGTCAGGGCTGCTGGTTTCTTTTATTATTTCCTTTATCAATTTCTTATAAAGGCCGTCAAGACAATATTTGGATACAGAATGTTGGATATATAAAATTTTACTGACTCAGATGATCTGACAAATGTCAATGGAAGAGTAAAGAATAGGCGAGTCTGTGAAATGAATTTTTTCATTTTGTCATAACAATCGAGTGGAAGAAATGATATTTCGGAAAGTGGGTGAGAGTCACAAAGTGATTGTAAAAAACGACAAACGGACTCATCACGTACTGGCAGTACATTGAAAGCAATATCCATTACCATTGCCAACTGTAATAATATATACCAAGTTTGGATACTTTTGTGTATAAATCCCTTAAAAATAAAAAAAGAGATGGAAAGCGTCAAATGAGGCGTCGAAAAATTCCGCGAAAATTTCCCTCTCACCCTTCGACGTGTGTTGAAAAAACTTTTTTTTTATGTCACGTGGGGTGGTTGCACTTTACGTTAGAGTAAATGAAGCGCGCGAGAAACGAATTGAGATCTCGAGAGTTGGCTCGGGGATCGGTGACGATAGTCGTGAGGGGTTAAATATTCGCATGCGCCAACGGACATTCAATGAGGATAAGAGATAGAAAAGACGTGACTTATAAACAAGCCGGAGATGATCTTGAAGGATGCTTCCTTAAGTTGACGGCCGATTTCTGTTCTATGTACCGTACATTTTTTCCCCGCCACATTTAAGGTTTCGAGTATAATAAGGTTGCGTTTTATTTTTTAAAACTGAATTTTTTTTTTTCGACAAATAAATATATTGATTTTGAAAAATTGTAACAAGCCAACTAGCGCCAACGGTAGCGTCCCGAATTAATTTTTATTCCTACAATTTTTTGCAGCAAATTTTCTGTGCAGCCAATAAAATATCTTATCTTAATGTATCGCAACAAAAACATATCGCGATTGGCGAAAGTATATATATATATATATATATATATATTGTCAAAAGGTTGATAACCTGGAAATCAGTCGAAAAAATAAAATAAATAAATAAATGAGTAAAAATATATATGATTAAAATAAATGCATAATAAACATTGGTTTGTTTTGAAGTAGTCAGTTAGATTGGTAATAATGAATTAAATAATAATACACTTGAATAAACTGTAATCAGTTAAAGTCACTTGAGCTATAATCTGGTAGTATAGTAAATATTTTTCCAGTTATTTCTTCGACATTAATACTCGCAGCTATACAGCATCAGCATCAGCAGCAACAGAGCCGCTTGTCTATTACGAAGAAGGCGGAGCATAAGAGAGCTTCCACATTTTGCATCGCGTTTCATCTATAATTATAATCGTTTCCCGGAAGATTTTGCCCGCCAGCTAAGGGCGTGACTGGAGAAATCGCGAATGCCATGGAACAGCTACACACATTTTTTATAAATAATTATTTTTTTATTGAGTATTTTGTACTTATATTCTTCGATATTACATATAGTTGGTGTCGGACTGAGTATTTACTAGCACCAGCACTTTTTATTGTATGTGAGTGTGTGCATACGCACGCGGTAGACATGACGGCTCGTGCCGTGGCAAACCGCACCAGGAAATAAACACAGAGCTATCATTACTTGTATATATCTAAAAGATTATACCCAGTTGGTGGATGATGGCGTGTTACTCTCTATCCAATGTTACTCTATTATGGCGTGTCCCGTGTTAATAAGAGCAAAAGCCAGTGTAGCGTTATAAAATCTAAACTGGCCACAAAAACCACAGAAAAGTGGTTAGCGGTAGCACAGAACAAAACCAGCAGCAGTATCATCAATATTACCAGTAGTACCACTAACTAATTTAATTTTATATTTTAAATAACAACAGCAACTTGCCACGATAGTAATGATGCTAAAGGTTCAAGTGGCAAGTTCACTGGCCTTGGTACCAGTCGCGTTGGCTCAAGTTTACAAGGCGATGCCGCTGTTTGCAAGATCAACGAGCAAAAAATACTTTGTCGTTAAAAGTACTCTTGTATTTACGTTTGTTGCTCTATTCAAAGGAAATAAATAACTAGATCATTTTGATTATACATTTTTTTTTTTTATTTCTTACGTTTTATACATTCAGATCAATAGTAATGCCGTTATATGCGAAAACAGGATGTAATATTTTATTATTTTTCTTGCCGTAAGTAAGAAATAAAAATTGAATCAATTATTTGAGAGAGAAAACTTTTAAATTTTATTATGAAAATTGAATTACCTTTGTCTTGAGAGTTGCTAAAATGAATTATTACGTGAATCAAATGACGGAAGTCTGGTAAAAGATACACTTTGTTAGGGTATTATGGTATATGTGATACAGTATCACTGATTTAATTATAAAGAACTTACAAAAAAAAAAAAAAAAAAAAAAAAAAAAAAAAAAATAATAATAATTTAACTCAGCTGAAAAATATGTTTCTTCGGTAAAAGTTTTTAAATCAGACTATAAACGATTTATAGTTAATTAATTTGATTTAATTTTCTTAAAAAAAAATAGTCACCTGTTTAATCATACTAAAATGTCAGACAATCGGCTTCACTACTGATAAGCTTAATTCACGAGATTAGATCAAGTTGAAAGCGTCATCATTCCGACAAGCTAATCAGGATTGAGTGAATCGCCCGAACGGTAGCCTAGTCATGATCGTTACGACAAATCAGTAGCAGAGCAGTAGTAGTAGAACATATGAGACACTGTTGGTAGAATGGAGTGGAGAGGAGAACAGAGTTTAGTTGAGTGAAGGAGCTTATTCCGAGCAACCTCTAGCCTGCGGGATTACAGTTAGAATCAACCATTGTATTCATGTATATCTATATATGCATATATATAAATATATATATATAGATAGATACATGTGATCATATAGATATATTAATACATATATATATATATAAATACACATATAAATCCATATATAGATATACATTTCTATATATATAATATATAAATATATATAAATATATATGTATATCTGTATTAGGAGAACAGAAAGTTGTAGTTGGTAACTCAGCTAGACATGTCTAGTGCGCGTTAACAGGCGTCAGGTGTATCGGGGATGAACCATCAACTGTAGATCGTTGTCCAGGTTATGGGATACACCCACATGACACTAAATACTATTGAGAAGAGAGAAAACTCTCATTCTCGCTATCTGTCTCTCTCTTATGACAGTGTACGGTACATGAATAGAAAGACGTGGCAGTGTCTGAGTATAGATCCGGATTACAAGATGCACATCTCCTTGAGTAGTACATATATTTAGTGAAGACCGAGTAAGACTATGGTATTGATGTATTCCAACGGCGTTTCATGATGGGAGTTATCTCACACGTACACATCTGTGAATTAGTGACCGCGCTTGCTTTGGGGTTATTACGTCATAACGGCATGAGCACCTGGAGGCAATTGCCCGTATTGAAGCGACGAAACCTGTCATTCGATTTATTGCTCGTCTGCAGCGCCGATCGGTCGCCGGAACTACCAGACGACCAGACCAAATTTACAGGCTAAAATTTCATACTATACCGTGCAACTATACTGCACTACATAACATATATAATATGAATACTATAGTATTATCACATATATGCATATATATATATATATATACATATATGACGGGGCGATATACTTGAATGCTCGTATTGCCGTATAGACGGCGAAACGAGGCCAAATTTCGCTCGCGTTATGCTGATGACGTTCACTACGCTAGACTATGGCTACTGTTTGTCTGGCTCGTATCGTTAATATAACGGATATTTTAATTGTTACTAATGTCATTCCGATCATTGCTATATTCCACTTGAATTATTTGCGTCATTAAAATTATGATTTATTGATATTCATGTATATTTTTATCGACATTTATAGCTTTCCAATTATTGTCTATTTTTTCCGTGCTAAGACCATAATAACACTAAAAACTTTAAATTATTTTCATTTTATTAGCGACTGATTTTTTAAGCTCTTAAATTAAATTTTTTAAAATATGTATTTTTGACATGACAAAGAAAAACCATAATAAACACCTAAGAACAGGGCACTTCTAGAGAAAAAGATCATTGACCACGAATGCCAGGGAAAGAAACCGCGTGTGTGTGTGTGTGATTCATCGACTGGTTAGTTCGCGTGATTCAATTTACGTTTCTCCAGAGTTTCTTATCCTTATATTTTTTTTCTCACTCTACTAACAGTAACAGTATAGTGTACCCTCTTTACCTTTTTATGTGCTATATACACACATTTATATACATCTATATCTATATGTATGTTAAAGAATGCAAAGCAGCACAAGGTGCATAGTCTGGAAGCCATAAATACATCTTTGGAGCGGGTCAGACAGTCGCCCATCCATAAAATATGAAATGTATTAGATTGATAAGACTTTTGTTCTCTTTTTTCCCTCTATTCTTTACTCACTATCTCTTTTGTGTATTTTACCATATTCACCTCCTCTTCGTTCTCCTTGCCCATGCATTCACTAAAATATTTCTCCTCGATTTTCTCGTAGCTCTTGGGTTCCTTGGGTTCTTGAACAAAACAGAATGCAAGTAAAGTGGGCGCACGATACGATGAAAAATATTCTTCTCCATCGCGGCATATCGTGGATATCCTCAACTCGATCCACTCATCTCCTAAAGAAAGAATAAGTTAAGACGATCCCCCAACAAGGTTGAAAGGATACAAGTAGGATAAGAGAACGCATAAACGTATTTACTCCGGCTCAGCATAATATCGCGAGCTTTATAACCAATAAAAGTTACAGCTGACACTTCTGTTCCGTCAGACTGATACTACACTGGTGCTCTGTTGCTGCTGCTTTACTTCTTTTGCTACTGCTGTTATATTAAATATATATATATAGATTTTACTGCTATGAATTCCACTCAGCAACTTTAACCGACCAATGCTACAACACGATTTTTCGATCTCTAAACATAAGACACACCATGACTAATACTCGACTATTTACGATCATAACCTCGGGTGCTTCTCTTCTCTTATCTTATATTTTATTATATTACACATTTATGATTTTTTATTTTTCGTTGTTACAGATAACTCGGATCAAGATCCACCAGCGTTGCCACAGGAAAAACGTTAATAGGTGAGTAATTACTTTAATGGACAATTTAATAATCGCTCGTAAACATCAATGACTTTAGATTATTTTTAACTTTTTTTTTTTTTATCATACATTTATTTAGTTTTCTTGTATTTTTAAACTCTCGAGTAGGCATTAAAATAATCTTGAGTTTTGGCATTAATTTCTTGTACAGTTGGAATAGACTTTAATGAAGTAGCTAAATAATTTTTATTTCTCATCACGGAATTTGATTTGAACCAAAAGATAGTACAAGAATACTATAAACTATTTTTATTTTGTGAAATTTTTTTTTTCTGAGAAATTCTGCGGTTAAGATTTGCAAAACAATCCGCACATTGTTAGTCTGTCAAATAAAATTAGGAATTTTTGAAAATCCGAAATTTAATATAAAAAACTATATAGTACTGAAACAAAAAACAGTTATTAGAATAACATAAGAGCGAGTAATACACATTTAAACTGAGCTCGAGGCTATTAAATATTTTTATTGTATCTTATCGTCTGACTAAACGATAAGTAAGACCAAGACTATTTCCCGTCTGTACTTATTTTTTCATACTTATAATTTAATGTTCGTCACATAACTTTCACATTGAATAACTCTCTGTTAGTATTGAATTTTATGAAACGTACATAAAAGGTTTTTTGGTAAATCCACAAAGATAATAAAAATTCATATATATATATAAATATATCTATCCGTAATTAATAATTGTTTTAATAACAGATATAACTTTTACTCGTTTGTTACGATTAACTGAAACTTTCTTTTATGGTATAACTATTTCAATATGACACCCGAAAAAATAAATAAATTTATTATTTCTTGTACAAAGAAGCTTCGTATTAGGACATAAACATTTTTATGAAAGGACATGCGGCGTGGCAATTAGAAATATTTGCTCAGGGGACAGTTAATATCTTCATTTAACCCTGACGTTTTTATCGTTCTTTGTATCTTTCTGTAAAAAAAATCTATATCAGACCCGGCCTTTTTTTAGTCAAACAAATTGATGAAAAAGACAAGCTTGCTGTTAAAATACGAGCAGTGTAACCGTTAAAATTACGACTTCATTCTTGTTTGTCCCTTAGCTTTTCTACACAATGTACGCGAATTGGAAAACGCGTTTTCTCTTGCTAGTATTCCGGAAGTTAACAATAGTTTTGTTGCCTTACAATGTAATCGAGAATTTCGCAGACTAAAGCAAAGTGTGTATATTTGCGTCCAATTCAACGACTTTTTGACTGCGCCATGCAAGCTCTAAAGATTCTTCTCTCTCAGTTAACTTAAAACTTATCCGGATGTGATTCCGATCGGTTTTATGGCTCTGTTTTATCGCGGTGAATCGATCAAATAGCATACTATTACGATTTTTTTTTCTCTACTCTCTGTTTTTATTTTTTAAAGACATGGAAATTTAACGTTGCATGAAATAACATGTCTTTACCCAAAATTATGCCAAACTTTTATTTTATAGATTCAAAGAACGCAAACAAAAAAAAAACACTAAACTTTTATTTATTGACACTAACATATTTATTAAACTCGCAATGAATAAATTTTATTTTTCCTTGATTTAATACTAAATTAAGTTGTCAGTTTAAATGATTAAGATACTGAATAAAATGTTAATGATAAATTAAAATGTGTAACAAAAAGGATGAAAAAAAATATCTAGAGAGACAAAAGCGAGATACTCAGCGGCAATAATTTATCAAGTTAGCGTCTGATTTAGATTGCATGAAATGCGTCTCGACGATATGAAAGCCTTGGTGGTGAAGGGTTGATAAAGCCTCATTCACCACCACTCCCACTCCCACTTTTACTTCCACTACTACAACACTAGCAAAATCCCACTACTACCCTTTCCTACTGTGTAGGTTATGTTTAACGGGAAATCGTTCTGTTGTATCCTTGCATCCCCAGAGAATATACCGAAGAAGATAGTGCGACGTGATGAACGGTCTAACCGTCGTATAAATTAACTTCCTGTGACAGTTAGATTAATTGTTGGTTAGTGCGTTCATCGGTGCGTTCGTTGGTACGTTTATTTTCACCAGCCACCTACCAGAGTGTTGGTGGTACTCACCGAATCATCATCACCATCACTATCACCACTTCTATATTCCAGAGTAACATATATTCTGGAATTTTCGTTTGCGTTATCACAAACCGCAGTATTAACCGCGACATTTGTTACTCTGCAACGTTGCACGCGCATTTTAAAATTTCTTTTTAGTCAACAGTGTGTCCAGCAGCCAACTTTGTTAATTGAATACTCGAATCATGTGTTGCATTCCTCATAAAACACATTGCACATAAATTCAAATATATGTCTTTTATAATCTGAAATGTCCTGGATGTTAAAAAATTATGATTTACTTTTCGGGAATTTTCGGAGGAACATGTCATCAATTCATTCTTAACTTCAGTCTGATATTTTAGGAAATTCGTTGAATAATTATTTCACTATTTTGTTCTTCTTTCGCATAAAATTTGAGTAATGGACTACATGGTCTTAGACAAAAATATTCTAATTTATTTTTCATTTATTTTCTGTCATATTCATGTCAATCCATCTAATTATGTATTATCTATACATAGAATTATACGGTATTTAAATGAAATGATAATTAATTTGAATTTTAAAAAAATTATAAAATGTAATTAAAGCCCGAGGAATTGGTCATGAGTCATGACTTTTTTTTACACTGGTAAAATAAGTAATTATTAATATTGTTAGGTAGATATAGGTCAATGAGGATTATTTTTAACAAGGGTATATAACGTGCTCTACAAGATTTTTCCCGCTTCTTTTTAACAGCCTCGAGAATCCACTAATGATAATACTACGATAGTCCTTCAGCCCCTATCCATAATTCGCAGTTTCTTTTCTCGTATTTTTTTCCATCATTGCTGCTTCAAGCTGCCCTACATTTCTATTTTCTTAGCTTTTCTTCGTGAGCTGAGGAAAGATGGGCTATGAAGAAGGCTGTTGTTGTGCCACAATATGCGGGCTAAGAATTTCACCGCAACATTTCCTGTGTGATATCATAGCGTTCTACTACTTTCTTAACTATTATGATTATAATTACGATCGGGGCACAAACGAGTAGAGACAAACCTTCCAATATCAATTCACAGAGCTTATTCTCTTTGATTCATCCTCAGTTTCATCTTGGACATGATCCTAAAAGCATCGTGATACGCGAATCGTGACGGGATCAAAGACAACATTTCGCCCTAATGATTTTGTCTCTGTCCATTTCTCCCCTGTATATACTACGGCTTATGATGCCTTCTTACACAAAAGATTGCGTCGTATTAAATTGGCTTTATTTTCGCTAAATCATCACACAATAATAATTTTTGTTATTTGTGTACAACCTTAAAAAAACAAATTAAAAATATAATCCATCGCTGGGGTCGTTTCTTTAATTATTCCTGTTTCTTAATTGTTATTATTAATAAATCACGACTATTTTATTACCAAACCGACAAAACTAGCTCATCCATTCGGGCAATTATTATTTTCATGATTATTATATTACTCGCGATGGTGCAATATAATGTGGCGACGATACCGATGATGGAGTGCCAACGGCAATTTAGCTTGAAACTTGGATTTACGACAAACTCCCTTGGGCGTTTATGTACCGTATATACAGTAATAGATTTTCAGTAAAGTAAAAGTAGACTTGAGAATTTAAAAAACGCAATAAAAATACAATAACCAAAAAAAGAATAAATAAATAAATAAAAATTTAATTTAAACACAATAAATAAAGGAGTCAAGGTATTATAATACTCAACTGAATAGAAATAATATTTTTAGATAGCAGTGTAATTCAAAAACTTTAACTACCTTCTTACGCTCCATAACACCGTTATGTTCCACCCCAATTTCATTTATTATTTTCTCGGATTGTCTCAAGACAAATATTGTCGCGACATTAGAATTTAGCATTTAACTTAACTTCCTTTTATCTTTTATCTTTATGACAACTGGAAACACACATAAATAAAATATAAATAACGTTATTGTGAGAAAATAGATAATAGATAATAGAAGCTGATTCAGTAGGTTCCCAAGATAAGTCGAATTCAAGACTGCTTATATCAGTTACCATTTGATGGTCACTTTTGTGTCAGTTCACTCTGACGTGTCATCGTTCGCGATCTCCGATCTACCGTTTCTCAAAACGACAAACCTCAAAGGAAAATTGCTACGACCAATTCACGACACCCCCTTGTTATGTCAGCATGGGGTAACTCAATGGATTCCTTGCTCGACTCGTTCGCTTTTATTTATTTTTTCTTTTATTTTTTTCTTCTCCCGCAAGCTCTGATCTTTCTATGTGCGGTTCTCAGTGAGTGTGAAAATAACAAGCTCGTTGTCAATGTCAAATTTTTTTTTCCTTTTCAAATTTATTTATGCCAAATACACTTGAGTAATTTTTTTCGCGTACGTTTTTTAATAATACGTTTATTAAAATAAATATTATCTGTTGTATGCCACGAAAAGCTGTTAAATCCCATTACAAGGGTCAATTGTCGTTTGATGTTAATAATTTTGTTAGTACGTATTATCTATCTGTACCATATGGTTTTTCAATGGATTATTAATTGTATGAGATAGTATATTAATTATCAATTGATTGAAATGGTTATTGTTTTCATTATAGCTTACAGCGATGCGACATTATGTCCATTGTTACTAATTTCGATAAATAATATTCAATTTCATGATATAATTACACACATATATATATTAATGTACCTTATAATTACATTTCATCCGGGTAAATTATTCGCCACCTGTTAGGCTGTTACATTGATTTAATATTCATACAGAGTATGTGTAAGTTGACCTAGTGTACAATAATTATTTGATCTTTATTTGACTACAATAAGCCAATTTTTATGGGAGTGATAAAAACTACATTTTGATAAATAATTTTTGCTCGTGGTTAAAAATTTTTTTCTCAAACAATGAAAAATTAAAAAATTTTTGAAAAAAGTTTTTATAACTTGATATTTTATGAAATTAAATTTAAATTCTAAATACTAATATGACACATTTGAGTCCAATATACAAAAGAATAGGATTTAAGATGAATGAATCAAAAAATATTTTCAATTAATTAAACATAGACCCTTTGTTATACTGGCCGTGATAAAAGAGTCGATCGAAGGATAACAAAACACATACACCATAAATGATGATTCAACTCAGCGTGTGATTCGTCGCGGATTCATCTGAGCCTGTCAGTCACTCATGAGAGAAAGTAAAGTTTCAAAATGTTAGACATCACCCCTTGGGTTTAACAGCCACTTTAAAATTATACCCGATAATGAAATTGAACTAGCACTTCACCCCTCATCCTCTTAGTCTCATATTTTTTGGCTTACTCCCCTTGCTCTTCTGTCTTTGAATTCCCCTCATAGACCCTCTTAAACGGACAGATCGTCTAACAGATGCGAGGACAATGTGCGTGCACGAATCCTTCTCAGTTGCTTCTGCTTGTGCTACTGTACAGCTACTGCTTCAACAATCAACGCGCGCGAATGAATTTAAAGTCAGTGGCGGAACTTACTGGCTAACAAGTTGAAGGGGGCTAAAATAACCCTGTCAAGTTGAGAGTACGGATGCTACTGTAACCAATGAAAAAGAGAGTTTTACTTCAATATTAGAAACTATCTATCTGTCTCTATATACTTTTAAAACATGGTGGCAATTATTACGAGTCGATCGCGCGTAACAGATATTGTTAGTAGTAGAAAAAAAAACGCCATGAAAGGGTTCGTTCCGGTGTAAAAAATAAAAGTCAAAGAATTAAAGCCAATATAAAAGATAATAATATTGATGGTGGGTTTTTATTGACTTCTGAAAATCAATTATTCATTCTAGTCGATTAAACATACGTAGAAAATGAAATTTCTAACTAATGATCTTATGACATTTTAAAAATATTATTCATATAGAAAAAAAATCTATTTTTTTAATAGAACTAATACACGTGATATAATAAATGAGTACCCTTATGTTCTATATAGTAACAACTGACCATAGAAAATTAGATAATGGAATTATTATTTTTTTATGCCATAAGTCTAAAATATATATTTCAGTAATAAATCATCTAAAAACTAGGTTATTCGAACAAATATATTTTCAACAAAAAAAAAAAAAATATATATATTCATTACTTATTTTTTAATTTTTTTTTATGATAAGTGCGACTAATTTTTCTTAAACACAGAAAACTTGACTTACGTTAAAACTTTGAAAATGATGACAATTCTTGAACAATTGTAGTCTTATTTCTGCAAATCGCTGAAAGAAAAACAACAATAGTATAAAAGAAAGATCAAAGTTTAGCAGTAACGTTAATTTTTCACAATAATAATAATATTTCTATTTGCAGATGAACTTATTTGCATTTCTATGGAAAATAACTGGTCTCAGGACTCTAGTGTCTATTATATAATAATAATAATTTTTACAATAGTATAGTATCTTCCATAACTCCTTGGAAAACTCTTAAGGATGCAAATGTACTGGCGTTAATTCCTTTTCCAGAATTAGTAGCTCGTCTTCTCTTATGCATCATCGTAAAATGCTCTTAGTTTCTTTACTAAAGAATAAGAGATGTATGGTACTACAAGAACAATGGACTCTAACATTTAACAATATATATATATATATATATACATATACTACTTTATATATTATATATTCTGTACAGCTTTATAAGCAGAATGTAGATGGCTATGAAATGTTACGATTTTCCAAGTTTCCGCGGAAGTTTGTCCTGTCCCATTTAACGCGCAAGATTTAACCCTTCCATCGCAGTAGTATACGATTTTATAGCTCTATATATTTAGCCTGTATACAAATACAGAGCTATATCTGTACATGTACCTGTTTGTTGCTAAATGTATATGCATTTAAATGTAGTATATGTTATATAATATATAATGGGGTGTGTCATTTCGCCGCGCTTTAAATCCCTCTTCTATTTTACTGCAATCTCCTTTGCTCATATCACTTTCTCTTTCATACTTAACTTTGAATTTGTATGTAATACATCGTCTACACGTACACACTAGACTTGAACACTAGATTATTTCACGGAGACGAAATTATGATCACTATTCACGTATTTTCAAAACTTAATAATCAGGCATTAGATGAAATTACTTGACAGTTGATAAATTTTATCCTTTTCATCAAAGTCATGATGATAATTATTAAATTATTATATTACTGTTATTTTGTCGCAATAAAATAGAGAGGAAATAAGTGTAGATTTGATTTAAATATAATAAAAATATGACTATATATACATATATAAATTCATAAATAAAGTGAATTTGTGTGTTAGCGAAAGCAAATGTGATATTTTGATATCTCATGGAATTTATGCGAAGAAGAAAATAGTGTACGGTCTGACCCTGGTTAGAAGGATGGTGTCGGAAGCCCGCGAGCCATAAACTCAAAGAAGATAATTAAATTATGGAAATAAAAAGGAAGAAATAAAAGTACGAAAAAATAAAGCTGCAAAGAAGCTTTTGGGTGTGACAAAATATAGTATAGAGAGATATATATAGGAAAATAATAAAAAATAAACAAGGAAGAAAACACGTGGAGATGACGTTCGACGCCGGCGGAAAAATCATAAAACCAATCCGACCGACAAATCTGTATAATGTCCCTTGATCTTTATCACCACTTGCGAAAACTACGGCTATACTACACCAGTCGGTGGATGATGTATGAATAAATCTTCACAATTCGAATCAAGGCACGCGTATATATAAATGACAAATTTTATAACCCTATCATCATAACGAACATAAAAAATATAAACTAGATTTATGAGTTTATAAATCAAAATAAAAATCAGTTATTAGAATTATTTTTTTTTATATAAAGCAATAAAAAATTTTGGAGTCTGATTCGTTTAAATTTCGGACGGAAATTTAGAATGCAGGTTTTCTAATACTTCTCATCTAATTAAAAGAAAAGTTTTTCCTAATTTTGCTCATCATATTTTTGAATTTTCCCGCCATCTTCTTGATTCCCCTCAATAAAACTCGAAGACGACGTATTACTATCCAAATTTAAATCGGATAGTGAACGAATAAACGGATTTTTAACCCTGTACAAAAATAAAATACGTAAAACTTTTATCGCTCTTATCTGCAAAAAATCTAAACAAACCAATTTATGACATGAACAAAAACCCTTTCGTACGAGGTCTTAAACCCCAACCCCCTGGTGTCACACCATAACGAAAAGTAGCATCAGTTGGTCAATTAAATCCACATAACCAAGTAATAAAAGCCCAGTGACCAGATATCACGTGTTTTCCGTCACTGGCATCGAAAAATTAAAAAAATGAAATAAAAGACAAACCCTCTAGATGAGAGTATTACGCACCGTTGGTCATAATCGACCAGGTGGTCGCACGTCCCACCGGAAGTTGGATTCCGATACTAGTGACAGTACACTCGTGTTTTGTAACACATAAGACCTCCACTCGTGCATTATACCAACGATATCCTCAAGTATGGAAATGAGGTCACGCTAGATGGAATCCGAGGGTGAGTGAATAGAGTAAAAAAATGAACACCAGCGTGAAAGAGATAATGGCCCGGGAACCCCTACCAGGTTCAGACGCTCGCTTCGTCTAATAGCCGGAACGGAGGTATTTTACAAAAGGGCTTTGGGACTGAATGATGCACCAACTCGAGAGCTAGGTTAACCAAACAACGCTCACAATGCCTCCAGTGATCATACGTTTTTTTTTCATATATTATATTAAGTTTCTTTTTAATTCATACCATGTTTAACTTGAGACTCAGGATACCTTTTTTTGTTGGGTTTATTTGGATTAGCTAGTGTTATCGAAAAAATCTTTTGAGAATATATTTTCTAAACAATCAGTAATTTGGGTACACATTCCGTGACTAGTAACTCGTAAAAAATCCAATGAGTTGTTTGCATAGCAAAGAAAGGCTATTATATATATGTGTACATATATTATATCAAAAGCTAATAAGGATATAAAAAATTGTTTTTAAACTATAGTTGGATGATACTTAAATATAAATTTAAATCATTAAATCCATTGCAATCATAGAATTATTGAGCTTTAGTTTTACTTCTAAAGAGCGATGTGTTAATTTGTTGCGGTGGATGCCTGCGGCTGTTTGAATGTATATATATATACATATATATATATGTACACATATGTATATATTATATATATATTTATATTTATATATATGTATATATTTATATGCTGTATGTATATATATAGATATTTCTACATATATCTATTATATATATAGAAATGTATATATATAAATTGGAATAGGAAAACAGAATATAACAGGAGGAAAACAAGCGTATACGGACTAAAGCCGTTCGCTCTCACATTCGTGACGAAATTGCGTATTTATGCTGCGCATAATCCCCCCATTCAACGAATCCATCAATGCCCAAGCATTACCGGTTTCATTTTCCTATGGCGATAGAAACAGCAATACTCAGACAGAGAGACTACATCACGCAAATGCCTTATAATAAAAAAAGTCCATAGTTTTCTGTCCACTGTATTTTTTCGTATGTATTATATGCATGTCCGTCGACGCCGCCACCACACGATACTGTAAAACCCGTGCCAGGATATCGCTCAATTTTTTATTCTGTCCTGCTACAATAACCCTCATCTAGGATCTACGGTCTTGAAAAAGAGCAAAGTGCTTAATATTCACAAAAAACTATATAAATAAAGGGATGAAATTGGTCTTGAATATATTTTTTTCCGCCATTTCCGGTCATCTAGGCCATTGAAATTCTAATAGAGTCATAATAGATGGAATTTTTTTATTTATCATAAAATGATAGAAAGTTTTTTGAATTACTGATTAATAGATTTTTGGAAAAAAAATTAACAATTGTTCATAGACAATTTTTTTGTGTTATTGAAGACAAAAAGAAAATTTGGAATGCCTTTTCAATCAACGGTGATGTTAGTAAGGCTCGTTTAGACAACGCAATAAAAGCCGACTGCCATCAAACGTTCTGCTCCTTTCAGTATATTCGTCAAGTATAAAGTGACTTTTGTCAGTATAGATTTCTATCGAAGCACCAGTGTTTATATGTATTTACGTATAGATATATGTATATATACATATAGTGTATAAACACAAAGCAAGGATGATTGCGAGAAATAAAAGTCGCAGGGTGTGACTGATAGTTTATCTGAGACTGAGAAAAGAAAAAGGCGAGACTAGATACAATGAGGGCGTAAAAAGAAAATAGTTTCTTTCTCTTTTCTTTAGTCGAAATGATACTTGGGACCAGACGAATGAGGACGGAAAAAATAAGATTTACCCTTACATGTATAGTCAACCGTCAAATTTGTTTTACCCAAGAGATTCAGATTCCTTTTATTTTTTTCTATTGGGGATGTCTTGAGGTCGTTACATTCCTGAGATTTCATTTTGCACCGACGACAGATCACATCTGATACCGTGTGAGGTCCTGAGTTCTATCAGTCTCTAAATGCTTCCATATAAGTCCTGGAATAGGCAAGAATAAAGGGCAAGAGTAGTTGAGTATCCTTCTTACAGATGTACAAGTCCACTGTGTGGTTACACTACTAGAGAATTCTATTTTCTGTTTTTAGGGGCGTTCGCCCATTCAACCAAGTACCTATTGTAGGGGAACTACAAATGAATACTAACACGTCTAATACATACAGAACTTGTTATAACGGGCGCAAATTAATTTTTTATTAAACTATCTGGTCATTAGACTTTAGAGAAACACTAAATATTAATACGCTCATATAATAAATGAATGTAAATTATTTATTATTAATTAAAATTTTAATTAAATCAAAGTTTTATTCTTGCATGACAAAAATGAATTGATGTGACGACAATGACGTATATGAATTTATTTATGAAAATTGAATACTTAATTTATTTAAATATTCACGTACATCACGTTGTGCTCTAAAGTTATTAATAAAAGTGTCAATAGAATGTTAAAAAGGTTTTTAATAAAATATCTATAATGTTAACTTTAGCTGAATAATTTTCAATGGATATTGTCAATTATTATGTCAATTATTTAATATCAATACACAACCGCGAAAAATTAAATGGCCTTTTTTTAGTGTTATATTTAACAAAAATTAATGTATATATATATATATACATACATAAATATGTAAAGTCGATTGAAGCGAGCTTAAATGGATGATGATTATGGACAGATAGTTTCCAAAAGGATCACGTCAATTTACAGCGAGGATATATGTTATACTGGGTGAATAATATATATGTATAGGGGAGCCTGGGGCACGAAGGCCCCCCTGGGGCATAAAGGCCCTCTTCAAAAATTAGGTAAAATTTTTTTTTTTATTTTCCGTCAAAGTATGACCTTCATAATGTTTTTAGTATATTTTAAGTCAATACGTGATATGAGGGGCAAAACGGACAACTCGAAAAAAAAATTATAAAGAAAAAATTATTTTTTTTTTTATTTTCCGTCAAGTTAATTTTTTCGTGACAATTTTTTTTTTTAATGGTCTATTTTACCTCATACATCACATACTGGCCTAAAACGTCATAAAAACATTATAAAGGTCATAACTTAACGGAAAATAAAAAAAAAAATTTTGTTGATAATTTTTTGGAGAGGAGGCCTTCGTGCCCCAGAAAAAAAACAAATTTTTTTTTCGATTTTTTGCAAAATTTCTACTTATTCTTTCGATATCGACGGAAAATAAATGAATTTTATGGTTAAAAGCCACAAAAAGAAAAAACCGGCTTAAGGGGGCCTTCGTGCCCCAGGCTCCCCTATATACTTTTATATCCTCTGGTATCACGTTTATTTGATGAAGCATTTTAATCGGATGCCAGTACTAATTAATTTTGAGCGATGGCTAATCGTGTATTTCCCACATTGGTGAACGTGATGAGTAGCGTATATATTTTATTCGTGTTGCACACATCGTATATAATAGGATAGATGTATATATTTATGTACATGTATAGTATTAGCATTAGTATTAGTGGATTTAAAAGATAGACATAAATAGATAATGAGAAAGAGACAGACTTTATCGGATGAGTTAGTCGTGTGTGCTGTACGTTACATCCTGATGTGCGTGTTTCATATATACAGCTATACTACGCTACACTATATTATCATTACCAACAGCAAGATAATATGCTAATGAGGCAAATGCTTTTTAATTATAAACTAGTGTGTGAAATTGAGTCTTAGTATTGATGGCAGTGGTTAAATTTACTCATGATTTATCATTTAATATTTTAACGAGAGTTTTATTTAAATTAAACTTCAGTAAGTTTATTAATTATATTTATTTTTAATTTCCGGTGTAGAAAATTTATTTTTTTTTACAAATAAGGAAAGTATGAGTTTTAGGTTTCAGTTATATTTTTTAATTAACGCAGATTCTGAGTATTTATTTAATTGAAAAATAGTTAAATCACAGGAAAAATATTTTTTAATTCAATGTTATTATTTATCACAGCAATGCATTTATTAATTATTTATCACAAAAGTTACACAGTATTGATCAATTTATGATGATAATATTTGATCGTTCATTTGAGAAACCCCATAAGTCGAGAAAACAAAATTTCTCAGAAAACACAAAAAATATTTTTCTGGAAAAAATTGCCATTGAAATAATAAATAAATAATTGAAGAGAATAATGTTAGCGTTTCCCAAAAATATTTAATATTCAAACAAGAAAAATTCAATTTTTTAATTGATACTGCTTAAAAAAATTATTTAAAGTTGATTGACATGAGGTTTCTCAATCAAACGGGAAAAAAAGTTATAAAATCATTGTTTTTTTTATTTTTTCCACTTAAATAATTTAGTAGACTAATAAAATGAAGTATATAAAACGTATTTAAATTCTGAGACTCAGAAATTCAAAAAATAGTAATTAATTTAAGTATTTTAATGAGTCATATTATTTTTTTCTTTTCCGAAAAAAGCGTGACTTTTGAATAAAAAAGCAAAAATTATTTCCATAAAACTAAAACTGCATATGTTTATTTGAAAAACCCCATAAATCATTGGCTTATGGGGTTTCTCAATAAAATAAAATTTCTGTCACTCCGTTAATTGTTTTTCAACACTGATTTGATGGATATTTTTATTAATTTCTATATCCGACGATCTAATAATATTGTATATTCTGAAATATCTTAATTAATATGATAATTAAACAATAAATTATATTAAATATATGTAATAAAATTTTACGAATGAACCACAAAAAAAGTCAGCAGTGCAGACGAGTGATAAGCTAATAAAAAAAAGCTTCTCGAAAATTAGTTTCGTCCAGGCGTTGTGGCATTTTTAATTACCGTCATTAAACCAGAAAAAAAGACCATGGGGTTGAAAGAAAAAAAACCCAGTCGCAATGATATAAAATAACAAAGACAGACAATGTCATTCTTATTCAAGAGATACCAAGTTTATGATCCAAGGCTATTTAAAAAGCTCTAGTTTATTACCAGATTTCGCTTACCCTTCTTTCTCTCTTACTCTCTCATATTCATTTTCTATTCTCTTTCGTCATATTCTTAAATTTTTTTATTTTTTCTCCAATAAAATTTGCCAACGTATTTATTTTCACAAACATTTTTACTGTTTTGTCATTTTAAATTTTTATCTAAAGAAATTTAAAAAAGTCCTTCTTTTGTGAGCACGTTACGTTAAAGAAAGAGTATATTGAAGACTCGAAATCAACCCTGACACGACAATAAGGAAACTCGACCTTTGAATGGCGAACCTTCCAGTCAATATTACTCTGCACCAACGTCACGATCGTCACGGTGACTTTACATACGTTTGCCCTCAACAATGCTCAGGTTAAACGATATATATATTCCCATTTCATAGGTATACACATATATATTCCCTGGTATTACTGTATATTACTGCATATCGGTGTACTGTTCATTGCTGTGTAACCCCAAGTTAGGGTTAAACCGGTGATAAATCAGCGTGGTGTTATTGCACCTCATAGAAAATCGTAGTCACTTCTGTATCCATTAAAATGGCTCGGCATCTAGTCTCTCATCTTTCTACGGCAATCTCATACACACAAACTTATAATAACCTCCATAAATGCTTCATTTCAGAATTTAAATTTAAAAGGCTTAAGATTTTAAAAGCTTTTAAAATTTTTTTAAGCCCTCTACTCCTTATAGAGATCTATATAATATAATACTGATGATTCTCGTCAATAAAAAAATCATAGAATAATAATGACAATAATAATAATAAAAGGATAAGTGAGGTCAGATTTTATATGCTTAGGTATAAAAGTTTTTGAATGAGATGAGCTATTTGTCAAGACACATATCCCAAGTGTATTGGATTGTACTTTTCAAGATTGCGCTGCACATTCCCACGTTATTCGATTACGTCACTGTCATAACTTAATATTTTTTAAAGCATGATTCAACGTACGATTGGATTTTCTTCAAACTATTGACCTAATTCTATTTTCTACAGAAATAACTTTTTCACGGAAAAAATTAATGCGTTAATTTATTTAAATTTATGTGTTTTTTTTTTTTTTTTTTACAATCCGTTAATCGGTTATTTGTATCGGTGATAAAACTGACGAGAGCATATGGTTGATCGTTACAAACGAGTTTTAGAATAATTATTAATATTAGGATTATGTTGATTTAAAAGTGAGTCAATCGACGACATGAAATTTTTTTTTTACTCAAATTAATGACTCGCTAATTGCTTTTTCATATAATTATCTCGTTGATCGTTGAGTTATGGTCAATATAGTGAGTTTCCTATGATAATGATGTTCTATAATGAGGTTACACACTTCCCAACATAAATTATTAATAATAATAATATGTAAAATATGTGGTGATGTTAAATATGACAGACGGGAAAATCGAAATGTTAATTGATTTAAATTTAACGACAGCAATAATGCGGATATTATCCCTCTGCTGTTTAGATATTACGGTCGAGTGCATATGGGCTCAGTTGTCTGTCTCAGTGGGTCTATATCTTTGGTTCACGTTGTACTTTATATTCGCCTTTCAATACTTCGGGATTGAAAGGCCCGGATTATCGTACAATCGGATGCGTGGTCACGTATTTGAATTATATGAATAGATTTAGTGCCTTACACCTGCATAACTTTTTGCCGCTTTGTCTGTCTTGACACAAATTTCACTCTATTTTCGTATCTTATTTTTTTTTTTTCGGTCTTCTTTACGCATCAACTAGATTGATTCCAGACAGTGACGTGCTTTCGCATGGATTACTTGTACCTTCCAATATAAATCAACGGTTTAACATCTTTTTTTTTTTATTTCAATCCCAACTTAAATAGAGAAAAGAGGTTTTAATCGGTCCCTGAGGAAATTATGCTATCAGAGTGACTCCACTGCACTATTTTAAATATCATCTGTTGTATATATATATATATATATATATATATATATATATATATATATATATATATAAAATAGAACTAAAAATTCGAAAAAATTTTAGTGATTAAATTTACCCCTTGGATTTTTATTCAATTGAAAGCTATGTCTGGCAAAAAATCAGATAGTTAGTAAACAATAAAGATATTAAGATTAATTAAATTAAATCGTCTAGAAACATCTGGACGAATTTTATCTTTTTACTAAAATTGATAATCTGGTAACCCCGATTTTTATATCCAGATCTAAGGGTCACGATCAGGTGTTCATATGCTCTTTAATTCGTTGAATTTTTCCTAAGGGAGGCTACGGATTATATCGCACGGAGATCTATTAGTCTACATTGGGGTGAGTCTAAAAAGTCTAAAGGTTGTCTATAAGTTATCAATGGCGAGACAGAATGAGTAACACGAGTCAGCTTGGTAGGATTTTGAGGGTGGACGATGAGAGACGTGGCAAGAGATCACGAAGGGAGGTTTGTGAAGTGGTCCGAGAATCACTACTACTACAACAACTACGATTATAATATGACGACAAGCAAGTATACGCGAATGGATTTCACGAGCCAGTTCACCCGAGTTGGATCGACAGCTGGCTGGAAAAAATATTTTAGTTTAAATTTAGCAAAGCCTCGTTAAGGTTACTTATACGCTTCGTATACTTGAAGTCGATTACGGTCACTTGTATTTTTTTCCTCTAACCATTCCATTTTATTTTTATTTTTTCGCATTCTTATAACATACAGTATAAAATATACTGTGCCCACTCTGTAATAGAGAAGGAATTTTCTTTTGTTTCACAGCACGTTCTTAAATTTAAAATTCCTGATATTTCTTAAGAGATGCCCTTGATTTTTAACGAACCTCTCAGAAGCCTCTTTTTAATCCCTCAAGTATTTTTCGTCGTTATTTTTTTTCAACCATCGATTTTAGCCGGCGACTTTATATATTTTCGGGCTTTTTAATTTTATACAATTAAAAAATTAATTTTTAATTAAAATACGATTATATAGTAATACAAAATATTTATCATAAAAAAATAAGTTTATCGATGTAATTATTCTTTTTGTAAAACTTCTTAGACAGTTGTTACGGTCGAACGGATTACATTTTTACTATATTTCAGTTTAGTACAAGATCGTCCATCATTTAGTGACAAAAGTCATCCTTTTTCTTTTATTTTTTTTCTACTGTGCTCTATTACTCACCTCCCTTATCGCCACAACAATATTAATAACAACAACAATACCAAAAAAACTTGTATATATTTATATATATGAGAAACATATGACCGATGGATTTGGTTTAGCTGCATCAGATAAGATATTTTTGAAAAATGAATTGGTCAACTGAGCTCAGTGATTGATCTTGTTCGAATTTAATCTCTGGTACTAAAAATCACAGTCATTTCTTACTACTACGTGATATCTGTATGTCTACTAGGGGACACAAATGCTCAGATACCAAGAAAATAGGGCGAATAAAATTAATTCATCCATATATGTCAATATAAAATACTTATTTATGTACGAATGTATAATGGAACCTTGAAAAAATATGATTACCTATTAGTAAAAAAGTAAAACCGTTTACTCGACATTATGCACATGCGTGACCAGTGCACGCGTGGTGTGAAACATAAACCCCAAGGTCTATAAACCCAACTCACATCCGTTCGACATAAAACATAAAATGTGAAATGCAACGCAACGCTCGACATATTCGGTGACAGATGCCGTTTATTAACAATGCTCGCGCGGATGTTCCAGATATTCTGTCTCAAAATTTTATCAACCTCTAAATGATTCATTTAAAAGGAAATCTATTCTGCAAAACATTTTCTTTGTTAACAATATTTTTATATTTAATTCTTATGTGTAATAAATAGAGCCAGGATTTTTGCTTTGATTTAAAAATAACAATTAATAATTAATGCTGTCAAATTTTTAATATTGCAACGAAAATATTGGTCGTATAAAAAAATTTTTCATACAAAAGTCGTAGGAAATTCAATTTTATGAGAAAAGTGTCTCTTATAATTTTTTCATCGGACTAATAAAAAAGCCGTCATTTCAAAATTAAGATTTTCATAATTAGCAAAAATTTAAATCGTTCATTAAGAATCTTAATTTTGGAATAGCGATGGAAATATGGGTCGTATGAAAAAATCATAAGAGACATTTTTTTTTATAAAATTAAATTTCCTATAACTTTGAAATTGAGGCAAAAATCTTGTCCCTAGTAATAATGAATATATGCCCAGAACATCTATCGTAAATTGACAAATTGATACTGAAACCTCGCTAATAAAAGTATCGATATAATGTTCATTTCTGTATTAATGAGAAAGCTTCTATACAATATGAAATGGTTCCTTTTTTTTTTTTATTTTCCAATTTTATTGTGACAATGATAATAGTAATGATGATTGACTTTAAACAGTGCGATGTTGAAATAGAGATTGATCGATCCATTTGCCCGTCGATTGTAAAACCAATCGGAACGTTTAGTTTATTACAGTAGCCATGCAGTTTGACGAACATATATTCTCGTCACATCAAAACAGTTAAAGACGAATCAACCTGACAATCTTTTTTGACGTTTATTATCGTCATTGCTGACTAGTATGTATGTATATATATTTTGCAATGGCACGTATATAAATTCTCATGGAATATATACTTCTTAATGATAGCTCTTTATCTTAAATTCGACGTCACGATCTCCATCAAGCCATTCACGGTCCACCCTAAAGTCGTCCAATTTCACGAGGGCAATATCACGTGTCGTTTCTCTCTTCTTATCGTTATTTGTGGACGAGAAAACTCGGGGTTTTTTACTCCTATAGATTGTCGTGCGAATTAAATGCATTTTACACCCCGTTTACTCTGAGATCCACCTTAGGGGCTCTCGCTACTCTCTTTACTTATATACTCTTTCGTGGCAGTCTAGTATCAAATATAACCCTCTAATGCTCGGTGACTTGACAAAAGATGCTGAGATGACCCGAGCATCAATCTCAATGACTTATACTCTGGATCTCGACACTTTTGTCACCTCAACACTCAACGGGGAAGCTAAAAGCCAAAGTGTTTTTATTCGAACAAAATTTTATATTTTTTTAAGCTTACAAATTATTGAGACAAATTTTTTCCTTGACTTGTTTATTGATTATTATTTTATATTTTTATTGGAAATTAGTATTTCAATGTATGAATTATTGTAAAATGATGCCACAAAGGGTGTAATACGTGACAATAAGAAACTCCTAAGACCTCCATGAAGGATAAAAAAAATATAAAATTCTCGACACCGAACACCTCGAGGATCGTAAAGCGCGAACGATTGAATAACTCTTTTTTCATTTGTTTTTTTTCTTTTTTCTTTTTTTTTTTTAAATTTTTTTCGTTCACGGCGGGTGATTTTGCGGTTTGGCTCGTGGTGGTCATGTGGTGCATATACGAGCGTCGAGAACGACAAACGTCTCATTGAATTCTCGAGTTGCTTTTACGTTATGCCACATGCCTTACAGTTATAGTTATAGTCGTATTATATATAATACACACTCACACACACTCACCCATATCATACATGTGTTGGCAAAAAAGTGAGTGAGGCCAAGACTGAAGTTTGAGTTGCCGAGTCAAGTCGCCTTGGTAAGGTCGTGGGTGTCACAGGGGGTTGTTGCGCTACGTAACAAATTGCAAACGTGCGCGCAAAACCATCGCAAGCGGTCACCGCCAAGTGAGGCAATAATTTTCGTGGGTTTATCGCGGTTTCTTCTTCTTCGGTTTGCTCGTTGAACGTTAAACGCTTACCGCATTGCTTTTAAACCCCTTGCCTTGAGGCATTACCGAGGACGTTTGTCAACGTATCACCGTAATTGAACTTGGCGTTTGGAATGCTCAGTACATACACTTTTTTTTAAAATAAAAAACATCCTCACATACTTTTTCATTATAAAAATACTCAACAATCTCTAAGCAAACAACTATTTATTTATCCATTAAATAACTCAAAAAAATTCAATTACCTGTTAAATATTTTTTGAGATAAATATAAATTACTGTTTAAAAAATAAATAACGACATTTATGTTTAACCGTCTGTTAAACATTTTAAGTAATATATACAAAAGTATTAATAATAAAAATGACTTTTTAAATTTATTTATAAAAAACAAAAATTTATTTACATTTTACGATATTTTTTTATTATAAGTAAAATGTCATGGAAAAAACATCATACACTTTTGTCATGATGTCATGTAAATTGGAATGTGACCGTTGCGAATTGTGTCTACTATTTTATTTTATTTTTTATAATACATATATGCTGCATAGGTATGCATATAACATATATATATATTTATATTTTTTTAGTCATAAATATCTTTTCGATGCTTATGGCTCGAGCTGAGAGTATTACACACACGAGAATACCCGCAGAATGATAATAATTTTCATCGTCGTCGTTTCTATAACGACGCAAACTTTTTTAAAAGTATTAAATATATATGTAGAGTGGCGTATTGTGTAGCAGTAGGATATACATTATTAAATGTATGTATGCATATACATGTATGTATGATGAGTGTACCCCGACAGACATTATCTGGTCGTCATACGTAAGAGGATGAACCTCAACTTGGGTGAGCACAAAAGAGCCCGGCGGTGTATCAAAGCAAATATTACTTTAAGTTTAGTGCATCCTCACTCGCTGATGTCCTCAGTACCGCGTCATCCACGCACAATGTTCTCAGCCATTCGGCTCTCTTAGGTATCAACTACCAGCACTTCAGAATCAAGCTTGAAGAAAAAGCCTCTACTCATATCACCAACTTTCTTTATTTTTTGAGATCATTTGGTTTTATTACTTTCTTTCTCCCTTCCCTTGTTGCTCTTTATTTCTTTTTATTTACTAACGGACAAGGGTCGACACTTTGAGCGCTGTAAATTAAAGAAAGAGATCAAGGGATGCCACACAGTCATTTTTCGTATTTCTTATGAATATAATGTATAGGAAACAGGATCGAGACACTCTTGAGACCTAAATCGCTTGAGGGTATCTTTGCTATTGTTTATTTCTCTTTATTACAAAAATCTACTCCATTTTAAATTAAATGGATGATTTTTTGTTTTTAACTTTGCTTTGAACTTTTTATCATTTTTATAGATTAAAAATTTTTAATACTTTTTTTTGTAATAATTAGATAGTTCATACAATTTGATCAAGTAACCAGTCATTGAAAAATATTCAAAACGTAGACTGACATGGTCTTAAAAAAAAATTAATTCAGTTAAAAATGAAAAATATATTTTTAGAGAATTCGATTTTTTCTTTAATTTTGTACTCAATATTTATAGATGTGTTAATAAAATAATCCCACTAAATACTTCCTAGTGGGTCAGACATATGTCAATAAATCAATATTATACCTAAAAAAATATATAAAAAATTTATTATCTATTAAAAAAAAAAAAAATATTTTTAATTTGAAAAAAAAAAAAAAAAAAAAAAAAAAGAAGTCATTAACATATAAATGAATAAACTTTTTATTTATTCCAGTAGATTTCAAGTAAACCAAGTGCGTGAAATCAGAGTTTAGCTTCCCGTCGTTCGTTGGCCACAGTCTTAATGCGATTTACCCTTTGTCCGAGATGCCGCAGTACTCATCAAGAGAACACAGAACACGGACTAAGAAGCCGAGAAAGGCTGGAAGATGATAAATAAAGAGTATGAAGTAAAATAAGAGGATAAGCGAAGTGAAATGATTTGAGATGAGAAGAAAAAGTGAGCAGAACACGTGTAAGGGTGAGTAGAAGTATTAATTAATCCCTGTACTTATGACTCTTCTGAAAGATGAGTATTAAAAGTTTAAGTGTGCGGTAGCTGTGTGCATCATCAGCACTACACACTAGAGTACTCTTGTACTGTTCAGTAATATACAGTAGTAGCCGTAAGAACGTCAGCGAAAGACACGGGGGCGCAACCGCAAAATTAATTCCCGCAAAAATTTCGTCGAGCAATTCCTTTTGACTTGCTTCATGACAATGAATGAGCTTCTGCTTCATGCTACTATACCGCTTATTACCTCTTTTACAAACCCACCCAACACTCCTCACTTTTCATTGTGCTTACATGTTCATATATATTAAATACATGTATGTATACGTGGAAGTATACATTTAAACGTGTATGAAAAGAGCGAAAAGGCAATCAAATACTTGGACCTTTGACGTTGCAAATTTAACTTACCGTACCAAGCATTATTATTTATCTACGTCACATTCAATTCACACATATGACCACAAAAATGATTAAAATTTTTTTTCGCTATTAATTTTAATTTAAAAATATTTTGCCATTGAAAAATAAATTTATGTTCTGTTTAAATGAGCATTTAAATTGGCAGTTAGTAAAATAAACATTAAACATAGTAATTATTTTATATTTTTCCGTGATTCCCTCGTGTCTGGGTCTGGGGTGAAAAAAAAGACACGCAAACTTGTATTTTTATTTGTACAACCAAAGTTTTAGTAGTGTAACTGACGTGAGTCGTTCACGATCTCGTGACTTATCAAAAAAATAAGGGTGACATGTTTTATTAAAACTAAAGTACGGGTTAAAAAAATCATAAGTAAATTACTGGTGGAAAAAAATGTCAAGTGTCAATGATTGTAATGTGTCTGGTTTGACTTATTTGCCTGTATTTTATTCTCACGATTTTGCTTTTTATTTTTGCTTTCAATCACCTCGGCCACCGATTGCTCGCGTTAAGCTGCACATATGTTGGTTCTCAAACTAATTTATTTTTATTTTTCAATTAATATTTTAAATGTAAACTCTAACAAATCTATAACAAGTTCAATAAAACGGGTGTAAAATAAAATAGAAATAGTGTTAGAAATACAAAGATAAAAGAATTTTATTCGCACCAAAGTGTCTCACTTTGGAACACGGTTGAGTTTATTTTCGCTAACACGAAGAGGAAGGAAGTAGAAAGAGAATGAGTAGAGTGTCAGGATGCCTTTGAAGATATTCGCGCAAGTCAGAGCAGAATAGAAGGTTTATATCTATACTATAATGTCGGAACGTATTTTAAGGCGGTTTCTTTTCAACCCCCGTGACCATTATAGCGTAGCCGTAGGGTGTTACGTGGGGCTTTACTCTGTTCACAGGCTACTGGAACCAGAGCGAGCCAAGTAACAAAAAATAAAAAACTGAGAAAGAGAGTAACACGAGGCGGTTGGCAACCGAGCTCCGGAAGGGTCGATTGTTGACCGAAAAGTCGCCAATTTAAAAGGACCCCCGGCGTTATTTATTTTTTTTCCACCCTCGTCTTATCTCATTCTTGCTACCCGGTCTAACCGGTCCGGCTCTTACTTGCTCGCTCGTTGAATCAACGTTGGACCAACGAGGACGATTTCCGCGGCACGAGGCTCTCTGACTCTGAACAAGCAATTATGTTGTTACGAGCTGTTTACAACGGGATTATTGTCGGTGGCATCTTGCGCCCCGGGTGGTGATGTTCCTGCTATTGCTAGTGGTGACTGCTGGCTCGAAGGACCTTGTACTCTTATTATAGGTTTTTATTCGTTAAATTAAAAGCCCACCCACTGATTATCATTTTCAAAATAAAAGTAAAATTTTACTAAAATTAATTTTTTAGTCTCAAAGACTCATGAAAAATCACACGTAAAACGTAAATAAATTCACGCAGGTAGTTGACTCGCTGAAAAAAAAAATAAAATAAATACACCGTAGAAAATTAATCCAAGATAAATAGTCGTCATGGGAGTTTACGGGAATAGAAAAACTTTTTCTTTTATAAAGCACAAAAAATCCACCATCCATCCATTCAAACCCCCTTATTTGTCGATCTTAAGAGTCCATCAGTTCATCTTTCAGACTGGACGTAATCGTATTACTCAAGTGTCGATAAGCTGTACCCGTCGTCCAAGACATTTAATCTCCATTTTTCTTTTTACTTTTTTCCTTACGCTTCCTCAGCTATTATTTATTTCTCGTACATTAAACGTACGTGAAATGTCAAATTTTAAAATTTAAATGTCCCAAAAGACCCGGGAGATAGATCAGACTGAATAAAGTGGAACTTGACCATTCGTTTTATTTTTTTCGTTGCCGCTTCCATCGTACTCTTTTAAACTTCCGGAGAAAACGATTAATCATGTCGATAGTCAACGGTCAGTTTCTCTCGGTGCATATTTATTTGTATACATCCATGTTACAAAAATATATATATATGTACGTATATCTATGAAGAGACCCTTGAACTCAAACTCCCTGTATAAAATCCATCCAAGCCATTAATCCTGAATAGAAGGAAAATATTCGGTTCTCACTCGACAGATAAAATGAGTGCTCGAGGTATCTTAATATGAATACAAAAGCAATTTTGCGTCCATTATTTATTACACTGTCCAGTATAATTCTCGGGTACTTATCCGCCGCCACTCCATGTTGGACATGAATGGAATTCGTGTAATGTGCGGTACATACAAGTACACTAAATATATACGCACATATATCTATGTGCGACGATGAGTGAGAGATGCTCTGATACGCGCGGGAGAACGTCACGCCGAAGTGGACACTGGCGAACGAGCTTTCGCTGGATATGGATGGACGGATGAATGAATATTGCTTGGAATATATAGGATACGGGTGTAATACTCAGTATGCTTATACGTCAAAGGGACTAAGGACACTGTAATACATACCGCAGTATTATACGTCTACGGTAGACAGTAGTCTGTGGTTTTTGCACGCTCCGACGAGCTCCAGCTCAAATTAAAGGGATTAACGCTTCGTATAAAAGTGTACACAGTCTAGTCCGTAAATCTCAAGTTCAACTTATTTATTTTTATTTTGCTCCTTGTATTTATTTATTGTTACAGACAAAAAACTCGACCCTTTGAATATGCTCCGTTTAATTTTTATATTTTTACTTTATAAATTTTTTTTTATTATTTCGATACTGTGCTTGGGAATTTAATATTAAATTGAAGGCTTAGACGTTGAAGGACTATAGGCTTGGGGGTGGAGATAGAGAAAGAGAGAGAGTGTTAGTTGTGATGTGACGAGCTTTCGCTTGAAGATAAACTAATCCCCTTTACCGTTGGCGTTACGTTTTACGTTGATTGCCAGCGAGTCAACCCTTGCCCAGAGTCGTTGGACAGGTCGTCACACTTATCTCTACGGGGGGATTTTAGACTCTCTCGTCGTCTACTCTCACGCGTCACAGTCACGACTCTCGTGTCCCTATTTGACACTACTCAGTGACAAAATCGGGTGGAAATTAACGGGGTGATTTTCCTCAACTATCGGCGAGGGCTGTACTTGTTAACAATGTTGTTAATTCGCCAACCCAACTGGAAGTAAAATCGGCTCATCGTGCCAGCCTCAACTCGTTTTACAGAGCCACCGACTGATTAGATTGTCGAAATTATGCTCCACTATTTGTTTAATCTAATGGTCCGTAAGTTTCTGCTGATAAAAAAAAATATTTATTTTATTTTACATGGATTACGCAATTAAAAAAAAAAATAAGGTATTCGTATGTGTCAATAAATTGATCACGTGTATTTAACTTTTATCCAAACGTAAATATATTATCGATTGTCACAAACAGACATCTCTTTTAAATATTTTCTCATGAATAATTTTACCTCAGAGTAAATTACAAACGTGCGTGTTTGATCGAGCGCTAGTTCGACGTGGGATCCTGTTTTAGGGGTGGGGTGGTTAGGATCTAGTATTACTATTATATATATATATATATATATATATATATATATATACTTGCAATACATAAAATAGTATATAGACTGTTAAGCATCAGTACAGGCAATGTCTATGTACATACACAGATGCCTGAGGCTTTTCCGACATGCTTCTGTATATACGCGCGAGTGGACTCGCGTCTGCCCGTCGGCCAGCAGTCTGCTTCTGTCACCAGTACTCGAGTTAATTGCCATTTCCGCGCTTGAATAATTTAATAAACTTCGGAGAGTATGTTTGCAATGAGTATATGATTACTCAGATCAATATGACATATACATTTATCGTTTTGTAATTAAATTTTTTTTTTTTTATTTAGAACCACTATTTGGCCAAGTACTGATCAAATCCTTTTAAATAAATTAATTATCTCATATCTTATAAAATAGATATTAGATGTATGAATCAAATTAATGGACAGTAAAAGATCAGTTAATGAAGTAAGAGATCATATCATGAGGAAAAATAGTGTCAGAGTTGATTAATAGCTTAAGACAATCATATAAATATAGTACACACTCTTTGTCTACTTTTATCATAACAATAGACGCAATCTGGTACAGTCTCCGGATACTAATGTGTATCAATCTTCTTGGCACTCACATAAGTTCATAAGTTTAGGGACAATTAATGTGTAGCGTGAAACCAAAAAGAAATAAAAATAATATTTGTGATGAGCAGGGTGACATTACAAATGATCATAGTCGCGACACTTTTAACTTCCGGGTCATATTTTTTTTTTTTATATTTAATTTTACTCTACAGATATTTTAGATGAAATAATTTTTTTGTTATGAAAAGTAAGTCTTTTATTTATCGTTAATTAAATTTTAATTTTTAACCCGAGGCTATTACTAGTTTTTTTCCAACAGATTCTTAAAAAAAATAATGGATGTTTTTACTCAGTATTTTTGGTTTATAAATTCATAGCTCGTTATTTATTTTAGACATTACGGCTAAAACGTTTTCTCATGTTTCAAAATATTTAAACTTGTATTTTCTAGTCTTCCGTATTCTACACATTTATATACATTAAAAATATGTATATGTATATGTGTACACATATATATTATATATATTTAACTTATTCGCATCGGGTCTCTGTTTATGTGGAATTTCACATTTAGAAATATAGAGGGTGAAATTTTCACGACTAACGCATCAAAAGTACGCCTGAGGGTTTGACTTGCTTTTCACGACCCTCTCTTTTTTCCTCTTTTTGCAACTCACTTTCATCCTCACAGATCCTTAGTATTTTTAAAAACATTTCCACAATATTCACAACTTTTATCAATTTTTTTTTTCTATTATCCTTTATATTTTTTTACTTGTTCAATTTTACTCAAAAACTTTCCTTCAAAGTTGATAAATATATATACAAAAGTTCATTAGTAATTAGTAATTATAAATAAAAATTAATATAAATTAAATTCTCTACGTTTGTGTTAATTTTCCCTGTAAATTTTTAAACAAACTATTTATTGTCGTATTTTTCATTTGATTAAAAGAATATATTTCATTATTATCATTATTTATCATTACTTTGTTTACGCATCCGTGGAAAAATATTATGCCATTGCCATTATAAATAAATGATGATGCGGAATATTTTATAGGCAATCGGTGACAGCAATAGATGCAATTTTATGTATGACACGGGATAATTAATCATTCATATATACGGACATTTATATGGATATTTATATACGTACACATTAAAACCCTTATTATTTAGCATTTATTTCATTTCATGTTTTTTTTTTTCCAAAGCTTAAAATATACACGGCTTTTCTACTTTAATCCACGTTAAAATGAAAGCATCATTATACATACATCCATTTATACAAATATATGTACATGTATATTTATATGAGTGGATAAAATGAAGGTGCTATAGATTTATCGAATAATGGAAAAGTCTTTTATAAATTCAGTTACAGGATTAGGCGGCGCTATAACACTCAGTCCACATGGAATTGAGGAAAAAAATATTTTTTTGCGCCATCGTAAATCCCATTTCCGATAACGATGATTCGATAGACCCTATAGTGGTTGGTCAGATTGTTCAATTGGGTTATCATAATATTTTTCCGATTACTGATACATATATGATAGAAACACAACCGATACCCTTGCTCGTGGATTTATATCACGTGCTGAACGGTGTCCAACAAATCGAATAATCGTGTTGTAGTAATTGGAATCCATTGCCATTATAATAAAATAAACCAGCTAATTTTTTTTTTTTTTCGAAATTTTGTTACAATAATTTAATTTCACAACAAAATATGCGTAGAGATAATTTTCAAAGTCATTATTGCATCAATTTTTTTAGTGTAGTTTTTATTTATCATATTTTTTAACGCCGACCATTAATTTTTACAAATATTAATTGTGTCATTTTTTTATTGGTATACTGGTAATTAATTTTTTAATAGCTTTATTTTCTTATCTACACTCATAAAAATCTAATTATTGGTTTGAAAAAAACAAAACAGAGTTTGATACGTGAACACTTTACTTCATTGTAAACTAAATTCAATTACATAGAAATTTTTTTTTTTTTATAATAGCAGTTTTGTTATTTACAATAATTCGTCGCATTACATTTTAATGAACAGCAATCCATGTTTATGGAACACTAAAACCGGAAAAATTAAAAAATTGAATTAGTACTTTTGTAAAATTCGAACAAATAAGCAAAAAAAAAAAATATTGATGTATACTTTTTTTCCGTTGTGAACACAGTAATAACAATATGTAGTGGTTATGAAACAAAGCATTAGCATAATGACGACAAAGAATCGTGTTACAGTAAAAAACGCAGTTTTCACCATCGTTGAAATAAGTTAATTTGAAAATTATCTGAACTCTTCTTAATTGATATTACTTTAAATAAATATCGAAAAAGAAACTAAACTCGATGAAAAAATAATGGCAGTAGATGATTAAGACGCGACTTCATTTTGTGTTGTTAATGATGTTTCGAAACTAAATTCTCCTATTGATATCATGAATTGTTTTTACCCCTACTCAACCATTTGCGTCCAATTGAAAATCTCAAGCGCTCATATAAGTATTTATAATTCTAATACGTATGGGAAAAACCATGAGATTGATTAGAGTTCAAATAGTCAGAATAGAGTTATGACTTTTTAAATGTCAACGACATTAGCAAATATCAACGAGTAGTTTTTTAAATTTATAAATTCTATCGCGGAGAAGTAAAAAATGATTTTGATATTAAATAGCAGTTCATAAATTGTATTAAAGAACTATAATTCAGAAATTTTTTTAATTACAATTATAATAGGGATTTCGTGTGAATCATTTTTAGAAACACTAGTTATCATTAAATAGTCAAATTTTCCCACAAAACGTCTAATATTTGATCAAAGTAATTGAATAAGCATTGAACAATAGACTTAAAATATTGATTTGAAAATTTATCACTCATCGTTATTTATATAATTTTTACTTAAAAAGGCATCTCCATTAAACCAATACAAAAAAAATATATTTATATATAACACGTGTCGATAATAGATCTAAAAATTAAATTTAAAAATCGATTACACACTCATTCTTAAATACATTATTAGAAAAGTGATGATGACTAGACACTAGACTGTCTATAGATATATAATATGTGATAACGATCATCGATAATGACTGTAAGGGTAGGTGAATTGCTAGGTGGTTCGTAGATTGCGTGATCATCAATATACACGCGCCTGTCTAGTCAGTTGCCCAATGTAATTTTAAACATTTTCACACGATGCAAAGTTTTGAATTCCTCAATATTGACGAGGGATGATCACATTTTGATGAGGGTGAGAAATCTAACCCAAGGGCGTTAACTTCTCGTTCACCCCCACTACTACTAAAATATATCTACATTTCTCTTTATCTTCCGTAAAAGTTGCCCTCACTCTTACTCAGACTCTCTACCAACAGCAACAGCAGCAACAAAACACTCTTACATTATATATTGGTGAAAGTAAAAGCACTAAAACATCGTGTAGTGCGCTAACACATCCATCAAACGGTTGACAGATTTTAGATTGGCTTTAAAAGCTAAATCTTTTTATTTCATTTTATATTTTTGTCAAGCTTTCGATATCGACTATCTTTGCATGATAAAAAATTCGAAGCCTCTACAAGGTTTAAATTTAAACGGGTAGTTAAATTAACTTTATTTTTCCTAGATATTGTGTTCTTACACCGATAAATTTTATATTAAATTTTTTTTGTCGTCAAAATTACTAAACGGTTGTTTAATCAAAGGATGGACAGTGGAGAGATTGAGACGATAAAGACAGAGAATAGTTGTAGGGATGTTATTATGATGCGTGACCATTGTCGGGAACTGTGAGTCTCCTGTGTCGCTTGCCGTCTGTCCTTTGAGCAAAGCCGATCTCTATATGAACATATTTGAGCTCACGTTACTCTTCCCCCGTACGTATTTCTCATCTGGTTCTCTACTCATCGCATTGGCCTGCCGTGCATTACATTCTGGAATCTGTGTGCTGAGGTGTTTGAATTTAATCAACTCGTTCATGCGCGACATCCTCTCTTGGAATCGGTACTGCTCAAAGGCTTGTGCTCCACGTCAAATACCATTACTGATCGTTTGTACAGAATATAGTAATGGGATGCGTTAAATTGTTGGCTCTTTTTCATCTTGACGTTTACCTTACTCGTCAATTAAATTTATATAAACCGTTTTCAATTATAAACGTCCAGTCAACTGATGATAAATTATTACACCGGAAATTCGAAAATATTTTTATCTTGTTGGAATTATTTTGAAGTTTTCGTGATCAAATGTATATATAACTGTATTGAGAATTGATAGTTAATCAGGTTCTCACTCCATCGACCAGTCAGTTGGCTAAAAACTTTGTTTTACGGTTGACAGATAAGCTTTTTCACTATATAGTCTGTTGTAGTCGAGTGCGCTGCAGCGGAAGCATTGACTGATCGGCGAGACGCCCTTAGAATATATAATTACCAACCCTCGAAGGTTGCTACTCCTAAACCGACAACTACAACTACGACAGTGTTCCCGGTTTTCCATCGAGCGATTCGCGAACCCCGCAGTATCACACCCCACTAATAGGGGAATGACTACACTGACGTCACTATCAACATGGAAACGAAAAAAAAATATATATGTATGTATATATAGAGATGGAGATGAAGAGTAAGAGAGAATAAAACTGTAGTTGTGTGATTGATTGGCCCATTGAAATGCTTATTCGTGGTGAGATGGACTGAAATAAAAGAGGAGGAAGAGCTTTGGAATAGTTTATTACTTTGAAAACGTGGATAAATGCGACGTTCATCGACAAAAAAAAAAATAAAGAAAAAAAACTCATTTACTCAATCAATCTTGCGAATTGTCACTGGACTTTTACATAAATGAATTATTTACTGCATTATAATCGTACTAAAATCTACTGTATCATCGTCAATAATACATCATGATAAATTATATAAGTTGAGTTATGTATATATACATATATTTGTATATCCACACTATATTATATTATGCGAGCTAATTTATTTATCAATATCGGTTATTTATTTAATATGCAATCGAGTTATAATTTTGAGTTGACCATTCCTCAATTTGTATGTTCGATAATAATAACTATAGTTGCATTAAATTTTTAATTTTGTTTAATCCATAATTAACAAACATGTTTACAAATACTCGCATTGACTATGATGAATTTAAGTCGTGCTCGTGTATCATGAAGTTAAATAAAACGAATTTAATATCACCCACGGTATATTTCCACACGCATTTGCATTAATTTCATATTTTTAATTAGTGAAATTGATGACTTTTTTTCTACCGAAGCTTTATTTGACTGATTGGTACGCTTTTGCTTTTTGTTCATTTAGATACTTGTAATTAAATTGCGGTGAGTTATTTTCCTTGGAGTCGTAACCATAACCATTAATCATTAATTAACTTATAAATATTCATAACAAAGTAGCTCGATCTATTATTATTTGTTAGCGTAATGGCAGTAGCAATTCAATGTTGACAAAAATAAACTACAAGTCGTTTAATAGCATCAGAATTGTAGACTTTCGCGACAGGGGGTTTATTTTTCGAGCATCAAAGAATAACGCAGTCGTCTTTTCCGGCCTTTGGGATAATAGACCCGGTAATCTATCTAATCCTTCAAGCAACTCAACCGGAAAGACTTTACTCCCTCGACTTTCCTAATATCAATGCTACTCTACTGTTCTCTGTCTCCGTCTCCGTGAAATTGTGATAAGCATTTCGTCGATACGGGGTCACGTATTTTTTTTTCTCAGTATATAAAAAATTCAACAAAGGCCTTACTCGTGGGCTGACAGTATTTTCGTTTGAAAAAAATTACACGTGCATTAAAAAGAAAAATAACAAGCGTGAATGATCGAAAGGATAATCGTTTTATAAATTTGCTTATAATCTAATGTAAAAAAATAAAAAGTTTCCCTAGTTCCAATGCTTTGTCCAGTATATATGTTAGGATGTATATACTCATTCATATTGACCGCGACAATCATGATCGATCACCCCCAGCGTCTGGGGATTGATACGAATTTACTTAGAGGGCTGATTTCCTACTTATTTTTCTGCTCTCTCTTGACCAGTCATTTGTCCATAGTATATCGTACCCTCGAGACTTCTTGTGACTTCTTCTAATACTTATATATCAATACTTGAACTATTTTTTTTCCTCGCTTATAAATTTTTACTGAACAATCTTTATGTTCACATATAAATAAATTTATTTAGTGATCCTATTCTTGGATTTAAGGAAGTAACATATGTAACAGAAATTAATAATGAGTGATGACCGAATCCTTTACCGAAATAGAATCAAATTTAGTTAGTGATTAGTGACTAGATTTAATTCACTGTCATCACTTTCCAATTGATCTTTTTCAATTATGATTCGGTCCTGTTGATAATGATTGCTAACGTAAATATTTGCCCAGCATAAAGTAAAACAAATAACAGTTGCAATGGACAAGCAAATAACCGATCGGAAAGCTAAATAATCAAACGTTAGCCATTAATAACGTTGATGCATTAGCAATGGTTCCTACTGAGTAAACACTACAACGCCCGGGGGTTCAACTCCTCCTGCTTCAGCTTCAGTTTCCGCAGGTTCTCTCTATCTAACTCTAGCTCAACTATCATCCGTCCACTACTAGGTCCTAGGACATTAGGTGTTAATGCACTCCGTCTTGTTACCGTTCAATGCGGATTGGGTTTGCTGGATTGTAAAGGACTCGAGACAATGTATTAAGTGCCATCACATTCACCGAGGGATTACCTTAAACGTTTAAGCTCCACATTGTCAGCGAAAACTGATGTTTCCAATAGCTATTTCTGTAGACTTAAACTCAGTTTAATTTTCATTTCAATTATCCTTTTGTTAATGGGTTTATCAAGATACATATATACGTATTATTCAAAGTATAACATTGATCAGAAAACAATCGTCGATTGTTGTGCTGACAAACATTAAAAATAAATATTTTACTTAATGACAAAACTGATGAATTTGCTGATGAAATGCCAGTGTGTTACGAAATGTTTGTAAGATAAATAATTACACGGGGTTAGGTTCAATTCAACGCGCACAGTGGACACACTTTGGACAAACAAAAGCGATAGACCGAAAGCCAGATAGAGTAAAGCCAGATAGAGTGTAGAGAATATGTAGGGTGGCGATGGTCCTACCGGTGCCAGTGGAACTTGGAGTAATCTAATCAAACATTTATGCTAAATCACGAAACAATCCGAACGCAATCAGCAAATAAAAGGGACATACCCTGTTCACTCAGGCATTACTACTACCACTAGGATTTACACTGGCCTTAAACCCCGCTGGTCATTTGACTCTTCTATTTAATTGTAGACTGGGCTCTTCGCTCTCAAGCTTCGACAAAAAGTTGATGGACATTCACTCTTTACAGCGGACAAAAGGCCACGAAATCGAGTGAGTAGTATGCAAATTATACCGGCTGGTAAAGATGGTGAGGAGCTAGTGATGGTGAATTTGCGCATTTGCATAGACTCAACATTTCCGACCAAGAATGCCTGCTTCTGCCATCCTGCTGTGTATATGTGTGTGTCTATGTGTATATAAATATATAGAGCTGAAACTCTGTTGATTACCCTCGTTTATTAAGATTAACTTTTCTCGAATCGCCTAATCTCGGCACAAGAGAGAATAGTCGGGTTTCATTGCTAGGATTTTGGTACTGGACTTTATATTATAAGCACTGTCGGCCAGACTTCTCTACCTCCATAAACATGGATATTATGCCTTTTTTTTACTCTTAATTACTATTTTAAAATTTTAAAGAATATTAAAATGCAGATTTTTCGCTGCTTATTTAAAGATTATTACTTGAAATTTAAATAAAGAAGCTGCGTTTCATTGAATGATACTCATAGTTATACTTAAATTTGAATTTTATTTTAAAAATATTTATATTTAGTGGGTTTTAAATGTGGCGAGGAGAGTGATGAACATAAACGATGTTCAAATGATTGAAACTCATATAGAGGTTGCGCGCACCCCTTGGCGTATAATGCCAAAGTCACCCTGTTGTATATATAATACAACGGTTGATTACATCGAGTTTTCACTCTGTCTCTTTCTCTGATGGTCTGCATGCGAAATAAACTCTCTCTTGGTGTGTCATTTATCAAAACCTGTCGCACGGTTGTGAGATCCTCGCTTCTGGTTTTCACATACAATTTGTATTAAGCGTGTGGCTCGTCAGCTAGGATCGATCTCTTCTCTTCAATGTGCGTAGGAGTGTTACGAGGGTAGCAACATATATCCAGACACACCGCATTGGTTAGGGTCCTGCTATTCTCAAACGATATTATTTATCTTTTTTACACTTTTCAAATATTAATATACATTTTTTATTTAATATGTATACCATGGAAATAACTTGGCAATAACCAAAATTTAAAAAATGACTGAATTGAAAAATGAAAAATTCAAAGTAAAAATAAATTTATCCATATTTCAGAAGATTTTTTTTTTTCTATTATTTTTACTTTTATTCGTACCTCTTTTATTCAAGTTTTTAACTCTCACATTAAACCGTGAGAGTTTTGTTCTCATGTAGTTCGGTAAAACCACAGAGAAACAGAAAAATACATCGAGTGAGTAAAGATGAAAAAAAAAAACTCATCGAATTTTATTTTCTTTTTTTATGCCAAGAGAAAGGACATTTAAGCACATGAACGTGGAACTATACAACCGAATGCGTTTTAACGCGGATCAACTGCATTACGCATTGCCCCTTGAAACAGAAATGTGCATGTATATGTAGATCTATACATACACCGTTAAATCGCAGTAAGTATACACGGATTACAAACTGTATGCGTAAAGGATTAATATCCTCCTCCGGTTCTATTCCTCTCAACTCGTGTGCTACGTCAGAAAAAAAATTTAGATGGAAAAAGTACTGACGTTAAAACCACTGAAATATTTGTCGCCATGGGACAGGATATTTACTCTTACTTTTGAACGCATATAAAGCGGCACTGCGGTAACGTCTCTAAACTCTGCTATAACTCCCATTACCTGTCGATCAAAGAAAAAAAAGTACGTATACTTATGTTGATCGATGTTAGCGCTGGATTTTGTTGGAACAATAGAACCAAGCTTGGAACATACTACACACCGCAAAATCCTGATACAGGATCAAAACTTAATAATGGATGTTATTATCGAGTTTTCGGTGTTTTGGGATGTTATCAAGAGTCGAAAATTCATCGCTTGTTTCTCTACTGCTCATTCTGGATTTTAGTCGGCTGTTGATATGTGCAAATGCTCATCATCGAGTACTGTGTATACAAAGACTTTATCTACTTTAGTTGGTGGCTTTGTATGGGAAAGTACGAGAGTCTCTCGGAAGCTTAACCCTTCTAGATGTACTACAATACACAAGAGAGATTTTGAGAGTAATTCTCATGAAATTATGCGGTGACGGCAAGAGATATTAATGTTTCATGATTAATGTGTTTCAAGCTTTTAGATTTATTAAAAATTTTGTTTCAATGAATTAAGTGATTGCTATTATTCTAAAGTATATTTTTAAAACTGATCTATTTAAAGAGCATAATATTTTAAAAAGATTGGTTTTTAAACTGCCGGACTGTATAATTCAGTTAAACATTCCATACAAGTTTTAAGGCGATAAAATGATCAAGGGGTCGTAGGAGGGCGTGTAAGAATGAAAGATGGGCCGAAGGTGTCGTAAAAATCGGTAAGTCCTCAAACAAAAAAAAAATAAGAGTGTATATAAGGCACTCGAGTGGCCTCAAGACGGTGCTAAAATCGGGAGCATAAACACTGACCGCGACGTAAAAATGAAACCTAAGTATCAAATCGTCCCTCTTCAAACTACTTTTTTTGTTACTTATATTCTGATCTTTATTTTCTCTCCTTCTTAACCTTATTCTTCTTCCTCTTATACACTTTAAAACTTTTTTTTCTCTTTTATTTTCTGGTTAGTATAAATCACTACCGCCTTCGCGGGTTTATATTCATAGACGCGTTGAGGAAGATTGAAGAGCTCTGACAATACCCCAGTGAATTGCTCATAAAATACGTTAGATTGTAAAATATTGTTGCGACAAAACCAAAAGGCCATTTGCTCCTTTTATACTTTTATTTTATTTCAGTTGACTTTAACGCGTAAAATATTTTTTCTTGTTAAATATCATTCCATTTCAATTATCATCTATATCATTATTATTATTATTATTATTGTTAGAAGAAAAAAAAGTTATTTCTTAAATTTAATTAAAAGAAATTCGAGGAATTCATTCTTTCATAAAATATTGATATTTTTATCTGATTTTTTTAACTTCCCGCTATGAAAATTTAAAATTTTCGAAAATTCGTGAAGTTATGGGTTTCGCTCAGATTTTCGAAATTCTAGACAAATTCTAGAGCAATCCTAGAGAAAACTTTGAGAAATTTTTCATTTTATGTACCAGCGTTATTATAGAAGTTTTTAATGGAATAATGATTCCAACCCGAAGGTTTGAGAATATTTGTTATACTAACATCTCTAAGCTCAAAAACAGCATAAGTTGATCTGCAAAGCCGATTGATTATCGCAATTTTTTCAGTAAAATGTTTAATTTATCATGAGATAGAAAACGTTAAATAAATTAATCATAAAAGTACAGAACACAGTCGCTGCCTGAATAAACAAACAAACAAACAAAAAAAAAAAAGATAAAAAATACCATTAACCGTGAACGTTAAACTGGTACAATACCAGTTGTCAAACAGGAGTCACGTCCATCGCGAGACATTTATGTACATGAGGATTACGTTATATAACACATACGAAAAGCTTATATGTAAATAGATGTACATAACGTATAGATGTATATATATGTATTACATATACGCGAATACATAGCCATAGACATGGACATCGGCACGTGCTATAGTAGAGCAAAGGGGTCGGGTTCGATCCACCCTCTGGCGTTCTTCTTGCGACGGTATTCTGACTGGGGGGTTGACAGTGACAAATGACCAGTGTCCGAGAGTCCAATATCGTACTCAGTCTCCTCACTACATCCTACACTCTGCACTGCTAGATTACATAACATATATGTCTACGTAATACTAAACACTACACTATATCCAATAGTACATCTCGCGTATCGTCTAGTCCTCCTCGTTCGTACAGTGTACTCAAGCGCCTACGCATTCCGGTTAAACCGAGTGTCTATCGTACATAGGTAATCCGACATTGCATTGGCCACGAATACACCACGAAATGTCACACGTCCGACTTCCGATGACATAGGTTCGAACCATTCAGTCATTCGTCTGCCTGCCTGTTGTCTCTACTTCTAGACTCTCTTGACATTTCACCTTCAGTATTATCAATGAACACAATAAACTAGGGTAAGCGTCAAACTATTTGAGATACTATCCCAAACACTCTTAAAATGTTAACCTTTGACTTTCGTTGAAAAGGGTTTAATAGGATTTCAAATAGTTTCATTTGATTTACTCTGCTATTAAATAGAAGTAATAAAAATAATTATTATCGTAATGAGTTGTTCTAATCAACGAACATGAAAAAAAAATCATCAAGATAATTAAGAAAACAATTTAAAATAAATGTAATATCTTGATTGAAGCAACTAAAAATGATGAATAAGATTGATAGTAGTTACGAATATAATCCCCTAAATACAGCTTACTACAATAATAACCGTGCATTGGTACCAGTCAAGCGAAAGTCAGTCTGACGAGGCAATTGAGGAAAAACTTTTACGTCTATCTTCTCTGTGATTTGATTGATTAACTTGGAGAAACCAAGTGTCGCTATGAATGCTCCGGAGGTGGAGAGGAAGGTCCAAAGTAAAATAGGGTGGTAGGTGTGTAGCATTACAGTCCGGCAATGCCAATCCATTCATTCATCATCCCAGTGTGCGGCATAACGATAACTAAAATTCTGTAGTTTGGAAACGCCTAGTTCCCCCTTCTGTTTCGTCACGCTCCACTTAAACCTATCTCATAATAACTAAAATATTATTCAACTAATACTTCAATTTACCAATAATTTTTTTCCAAAATCAACACATTACTCATTTTTTGAATCATTTACTTGCATTTCTTAATTAAATTATATATTTTGAGAAAATGAACTATTTTTGAAAAGAGTTAGCGAAATCAATAACTTTCATTTTACTGATTGACCTATATATTGGTTGATCCCCATTTATTTGTCACAATGATGACTATTGAAGTAATGAAAAATAATTGAAATACACAAATAATAAATGCCCAAATTAATTCGAGTGTATATAATACACAAAAGTGAAAGGGAACCCTAACCCTAACGTAGAAACAATCGTGACAAGCTCGCCGGAGGTTAATCAATCAAATCTGGTAGGTGACACCAAAGTTTTTCCTGATATCGTCGGATCTTAAGGGCTTAAGCTCTCTAACACACACTTTCGCTTGCTTTATTTTTCTTTGTTTATCTCACAGGAGACTCGGAGCTACCCTTGATTAATTAGTAGGGGATGACTGGCATCTTATCTCACTTATCTCAAAACTAAACTTGTGTTTCTTTAACTCGTACTTATTTTCTCAATCAAATTACTTTTTTTGTATTCACTGGTGGCCCAATTTTTTTGATAATTGACTTGACTTTTCTGTTATGCGAGAATTGAGAAATTTCTTGTACAACATTTATCTTGTCAGTTTGACAGAAACATGAGATTGAATAGATACCAGCAAACATTTCAATATCCTTGCCCACATGATTTTACTCAGCTTTCGGATTTTATATCATTTATCTTTCGGTGATAAATCATCTGATAATTTTTTTATTTTGAAAAAATGTTTAAAAAAAATTTTATTACCTCTTATCACTAATAATATTTATGTCGAGAATAAAAATAAATAAAATAAATAATTGAATCAAAAAATGAATAAATTTTTACTGATGTATTTTACGATTGTAAATAAAATACGAGGGTGTGTGAATAGTAGCAGGTGGTTGGACAATTTACCTAAAGCGATGGACGAAAGCGCGTCGAAGGATCTGTTCTTTTGTAAACATCACCCTAATACCAGGTTACGAGGCGGTGGCTCAATGTACAATTCTTTACGATATTGCCTTGGATTAGACGGAAAATATTTCACACTTGAAAATATCTTACATTACGTTTTACGAGGCACAAAAGACCTTGCTCTAGTAAACATCCAGCATATTCTCGTAAACGAACGTAAGCAAGGGATCTTTCTGCCAAGCCTGGGTCTCAACGAATCTTGCACGATCCCCTTATAAGCTAATCTTCATTTGCAATTTGGTCGCGCCTCAGTTTCCAAACAACAACAGAACCGTGAGCTAACCACGGCTATATTAGTAAGACAGCTTTAGTCTGGACGAAACTTGCTGGCTTCTGAGTAAACTAATCACCGATATAGCTAGTTCCCGTTAAATTCAACTTTCAAACTCCCTCGACATGCTATTATAATTGATCCCAAAACTACCTCTACTGTCTCGACCTCCAGCTCTTTCATTTAATCAGGATCGCTGTAGAAAATTTGTTAACGAGTTGTAGAGTATAAACTTCTTAAAAGTTATCAACTCTTTAAAATGTTTAAGATTGAAACAAGATAGTGCTCACGGGTCCAATTCATAAGACAAAATTGTTGTGTCGAGTTTAAGTAAAGCAAACTTTGTGGAATTTCACAAGGAGTTTTGCTTTGATAGAGAATCCAAACTCCTTGCCTTAGGCAATACATCCAATATATACATGAACACAGTTAATGCATTGATGTTGATGCTGTTGTTGTTCAGTTGCTTTGTTAACGTGTCGGATTATCTCTCATGCTGCTGATATACCGAAACTTGGAGCGGTCTTGTGTATCGTTTACTGAGACAACTATCAAGATTGTCATTTTAATTGGATACTGCTTCCTCGTCAAGTATTTTCAAAAGTTTCTGTCAAAAAGTTTTATCTTGACAAAAGCTGTTTTATACCAATTCGTTTTAATTCCCAGTGGTGGGTATCTCGATATCACAAATGAATCGAGTTGCAAATATGAATAATTGCTGTGAGGAAGTCAGTATCAGATATAAATCAAACGACGACCACTTTTACCACTACTGCTACCATAACCATCACCATTACCAGCACCTTCTGTACCTTTTAAAGCACATGGCATCAGTTTTATCCACACGACTGTATAACTTGTGGCACGAGTCTCAAGGGTAGATCTCAATCTCAGAGTGCTACCGCCAAGTGAGTGATCACTTGGAGTTCACAGGGTCGCCATCTAAGGAAAATCATTCCATGAGAAAACGAAACCCCGCAGTAGTTTGTGTGTATATGTGTGTTGGCGGTTGTTCTTGTCTGCTCTTTTTCACTCATTCAATCGCTCCTACTCTCTCTATCTGGTCTTTTAGTCGATGTCACCGTTGATTCGGATAACAATCCTCCCTGTTGTTCATTTCTCGAGTCCTTTGTTCAGTTCCGGTTTCTCATTTAGGGTCTTACCATTTATACTCAGTGATTAATAGATCTTGGTTCCACGGATTTGTTTAATGTTTTTTGTTTCATTTTATAGTCTTACACTTTTAATTCTGACAAAAATGAATTCGGGGAAAAAAATATACAAGTACTTTTAAGACACAAAAAAAGTTAATCCAATTCGTTGTTACTTTTTGTATTCCCTTTATCATGAATAAAAATCTCTACTGTATTTTGATCAATCCATTTTACAACCATCTCTATTTATTACATCAACAAAAAAAATATATAAAAAAAGCTTTTAAAAATTAATAAATAAACTAAGGCGTCTGTGTTTATATTCATTGATACGAATATTTAAATTTTGCTCTTTTCTTTATTCTACGTATTTCATTGTGAATATTCTTCTACTTTCCTCTCTATTTCTGAATAATAATGAATACTGCTCTGTAATAAATAGACAAATAAAAATGCTACCAGAGATCGAGTCTCTCGATTTTTTTGCTTTGCGAAACGGGACGTGCAATATACTTTTGTTGAAGACAGAGTTTGAAAAATGCCGCATCCAATTTCCCTGATGACGTCCCACCGGGACATTTCTTTTCCCACTCCTCTGCCCCTATTCTATTCGATACATTTTCGTCGTTGTCGTACCGCCGCGATATACTCTTTCAACCCCTCTCAGAGTTGGCATTAGTCGGAGTGTAGTCAGCGCTCATGCTCCAGAAGACAAATAGTTTAGTAGATAACTCTGCGCTCGTTACCAACCTCGCTATGTTTGATCGACATTTCTCTTTCCCACTCCACACATTACTTCGGCTTTTCTTCTTCCTCTTCCTCATCATCATCATCATCATTTTCTCTCCCTTCAGCACAATCCACTATTTCACTTTAGCTCCGTAAATTTACAAAATTAACGATACTTTCCGAAAGTTTGAAAATTAGGGATGTAAGAATATTTTCGACTACATAATAATTTCAGTGATAAACTCTACCTATTTCGAGAGTACTCTCCCTAAATTTCAAGAGATTATAAACAACTACCCATTTGGAGTTTTTCATATTATAATCCATTACTTATATACCTATATTTATGTACATGGTTTTTCACAGTATGGTATTTTTTGGCTGTTAAATTTGTCTGCCACCTAAACGAGACAGATGTATGTAGACTTATAAATTTACGAATGTAAACTGAGCTAAATTTCCATTCTCTTAACGCAGTAACAGCAGAAGCAGAAGTACCAAAAGACATTATATATATTTCGGAGGATTTGCATCGGCAAGACTAACAGTTATTGCTCGGCTTCTCATCAGGACTTATGGGCTACCCTTGGTTGACTATCGGGTGGTAGCATCTCTCGAGACATATAGTCTGGGGATATGAAATTATCCCGGATGTATTTCGTGTCTTGTGAAGCATACTGCTGTCGTCTTCGCCGTGCAATAGCCTCAAAGTGAAACTGGTTGAATCGTTGTTGGTGAAGAGAATAATGTCATTGAAATGCCACGATGAGCAAAGGAAATTGAGATGGTGAATAAGGAGTTACTAGGTGGATAGGTAGATAGAGGAAGAAGATGATTCTCGTCTTGGTGGTCATCTTTCGCTTGCTAGAGTCATTTTAGCGTCCCGAACTAATTAAGACGTTTCGCCATATTCTGGGTAATTCACATCAGTTGAGAATTTCTCTCAATTCATGACATAACTGGAAACTTGGCGAGTAAACTAAGTGCCTGAACATTCTACGAATGAGCTCCTCTACACTCAGCTGCTGAGGAAAGTACTGCTACAGCTACTACTACTATTGCATTTGACAATAAGATATATATCACAGGACATCCGTTTTAGTAAGAATAATCATCATCGCGTAGTCTTGCGCTATTTCGCTTGCCAGGAATTGCGTAACATTAAACTTCGCGATGAAACTTAGACTTTGGATTGCTGCTTACGCGAAGGAGAATGTGAACAATGAAGTGACAAATATCTTAATGCGACGTTGGTGGTCCTTGTGTCTGCTACCAAGGCGCCATGTTGACTTAAGCTGGACATCAGTTATTTCTCCCCGATAGGGGTGACGCGATTTTCTGCTACCACCACTATTTCACCCTAGCTTAACACGGAGTCGTTCTTTAAGAGAATAGAATTGTCTCGGTTAATGTTTGGGTCATCTTCAAAACCATTCATCCAATGAGACTCGGTAGCTATTGCGATAATTAGGGTTGCTTAACTTAATTCCGTAATAGGGTTTATTGATATTTGTAACACGGAACTTAAATTAGACACATTCAAGATGTCAAGTCTAATTGCAAAGCTACAAATAAACATGTGAAATTTAATACTAGAATTATATAATTTTATTTTATTTTCATAATAATCAAATGTAAATGTATCAGCTGAAAACATCAAGCAAGTTGTGAACCCTTACGTGCAGAGAATCCAAATAAATGAAACGGCTTCAGCTGGTATGAGCACATGGTAATTCTTCCCTCTTTCAAAAAAGGAGAAAAAAAGGCACGTCCATTTTGACAAGCATTGAGCATCGACAGACGAGGGCTGATCCCACGTAGAGAACTGTAGAATCGCTTAGCAGTAGCCATAAATAGTAATATCTGTCGGTCGCCATGCAGAACTTGTCGTTTGGTAACGAGCCATCAGCATGCTCGGCCACATGGGGCACGACACTAATCCAGCAGAAGGGGTTACCAACCCCGCACAAAACGATTCGCGAAAATTTGAATCCTCAACAGTGCTTCCAGTGAAATTGTTTCCACCCTCATTTACCCCACCCCAATACGCTATACTCCTTTTCTTTCATCTGCCTCTTCTCTTACTCTTTCTCACCTTGTTTTCCGATTTTGTTCCAAGTAAATGCTTCTCCGCATGCGTCTTTTGCTGTTCTTAGGCACTGAAAATAAGCTCTGGTATATAATGATTTTTGGAAGATGCTAACCACCCTGTCGAATTTTAAGCCGTCCGACACGATGTTAATTAGAGCAGAGTCTTCGAGCGCACACTGTTTTAACCATTTCCATCACCTTAACCCAGCAAGCATCTGGGGAGACTTAGTGACTTGACTTGATTTCGAGGTTTTAGTACGAGATTTGAATTAGGGTAGGTAAGACGTAGTAGCTTTCCACTACAACCTACCGAGAGAGGATACGCAAATGTAGAGACGTTGCGCAAGCTTGTGTAGCTCTTGGTTGGCAGTGTACGACACGGCAAATCCCGTAGGAAGTTAGCACGGATTACCGCGGGCATCCATCACCCGTTTTCTTTCCAGTCACCGGCAGCAGCCACCGAAAATAAGAGAGAAGGGAAAGTCTGGGTAAAGTACCGGCATCCAGCCGTGCACAATCGGGGTTGCTTCGTCGTTCATTGTATTGTTACCAAGTGTTATTTCGACGGGGTTGATTTTAAGGAACAGGATTCGTTGGCTAAGACGTAGACTGCCATTGTAAGCTTGGATAACCTCGGGTGACCGATCACCTCGATTGATCACTTACCCTTACAAAATCTACGTTTTTTATCGCAATTTTTCCGCCCAAAATTTTTAGCTTTACATAAAATACAATCTCTAAACACACTGAATATTTTTAATCGTTGAGTAACTTTACGAATAATTAAGCGAACTATTAATCTTGGATTTACGTTTTAACGTAACCCTTTGATGTATAAACGACAATATTTAGCATTCATCAATTAAGATTGACTTTGAATAATTGATGCACGAGTCAACGGGTAACCATTGTAAGATTTTAAGTCTGGATAATTATACATACTTTTCGTAGATGTCGTCCTGTGTAAAATCCACGACGAATTATAATCTATCTGACACGATCACACACGTACGTTCGTGCTTTTAAAAAGCCATTACATTTGGTGATGATTATATGGGCGTGTATGTTGAAAATAATATCTCATAATCAATGCGAAGCCCGTGGCGGACAACGGGATCGTTGGGATACACTAGGGGTATCAGTCAGACTTAGCGTGGCGGCGATCCGTCAACCGCGGTATGCTGGAGTAGTAACCTATAGATTTATATGCGTATATATCGACGGTAATACGAAGGGTTGATGTATATAGAGATCGTAACCCGAAAAGAAAACCCATATAAGGGTAGCAGGATTCAGTTGTCGTTAGTTGGCATCCATCGGAAAATCTCAACCCTTTCACATGATCACGTGTCTTGACAGCTAGGCTCTGTGCGCGCAACCTCTAGGCGTGATGCGTTAGATGATGACACGTGACCCTCACGACGCATTTTTAGATACGCGTGGCGAATCCCTAAACGATTTTTATTCCCTTAAAACCCGTACCCGTTTGAGCTTCTTTGTTTTTTTTTCCGTCGTATATTCTGCCTTGGCCAAAGTCTATTCTTTTTAATTTTTTTTAATACCATCATCTTTATACAAAGTATTAGGGATCCCGAAATAACGCATATACTCCAGTAACTAACTGATATTTTTTTTTTGTTATTACAAATATTGAATTTAAAAGGCACTTTTAATGCCCAAAGCCACTTTTTATATTCCCGAAGGATTCGACATATTTTTCTCTAAGACATCCTGAACAAAGAACAGCTCAAGTGTTGACGTATGTGAATGTAAATAAGTCTGATGGAGACTTTAACTTGAAAACTTTTAAAACTAGAATTTTCTCCATTTTATTTCCTTTTCATTGAAATGTTGGCGTAGTAAGAATTTATTTAGACAGCAATTCTCTTTTTATCTGAATGAAAAAGAAAATATCTATCGCAGAAAGCGAGAAGGATTGTAAAAGGTTGGGTTTGGGTCACCATCGCATTCCGAGAGCTAATTCGTTTTTTTAAGGGAAAACCTCAGGGTAATTTTTCTCGATTCTTTTCTCCTTTTTCACAGCAATAGCAGTCTAGTAGCTGTACCAGTAGTAGCTCTGACGTCAGGATGTCCAGTAGTCTACGTAGCAGATCTAGTATGAGTTTTCTAGAATCGCGGAAGACGTGCACGTTAATGGCATCGTAAAAGTTAACGACAATGTTCCACCCACGATTTTCGAGGCACCTATATAGCTGTATAGAGAATCCTGACGGTTTGGCCGTTCAACTTAACCCCCTATACAAACCCGAGTTCGTCCCCTTTGACTCGACCCCCGGACTGGCGTCGTTGAAAGACCACGCTCGCGTCCTAAATTAGTGGCTCTCGGACGTGGAATTAATTTCGCAGACATTACTCGCTACTAATACCAACACTACTACTACTACTGCTACTGCTACTATTTCTACTACATACTCTTATACTTAATACATAAACTTTCACCCCGTGGATTTGTCTGGCGGATCTTTATAAGCCGGCAAAACCACATTCCGAGTGATTGTATCGGATATCCGATAAGTTTATTGAACGCCATTTGGGAGTCTTCTCAAAAATAACAATTTCCATTGAGTTTTATTAGCAAATTGCTGAATTTAAAACTTATTTGTTACTTAATAAATTGCATTGCTTTTATTATTAGTATTAAACAAGGTATCTCTAAAAAGGCTTTAGGGATTTTTCAGTTAAATTAATACTTCATCAGCATAAACGTAAAACAAAGTATTACTACTGTATGATTTAATCTGGCAAGATTAACTTATAAATAATTACCAAATGGATCAGAGTAAAATGATCAACGAAAGGGGTTGCGAAAAAGACCTCGGGGATATTATCACAACCACGAAAGAAATAGTAAGACTGATGCTGCTACTGCTTGTATCCCGTGGGCACGATAATTGGAAAGGGTGCTTAACATATTTCTGGTTCTAATCACAGACACCAGTCGGCAAGTAAGGGTGGTTTAAAGTCTTTTTTTCAAATGTTAAACTTGCTACGGCTCAACATTTCGCCTGTCTTTCTTTCTCCCTTTCAAAAGCTTCTCCAAGTCTTACCAGCGACTCTATACATGTATATATATACTAAAATGCAACACGTCTAGCGTACCACGGACCCAATGACACCACCCTTGTTGTATCCGAGATAGGGCTTAGGGAGCAACCAATCTGCTTACAACCCTCTTAGTTTGAATAATTAACTGGAAGGGAGAACGCTTGCATACGACTTTTTGCCCGTGTCATTTATTACGAAACCACCTTGTTCGTTAACTTCGTATTTGAATGTCAATGGGGATTTGAACGAGCTTTGAAAACAGGTAGATATTAACCCTATACACAATTTTTTTTTAACTTTTGTTCTTTTTTTCTGTTTGGTTTGTCAGTTTGATTGATCATTTTTGCGATTCGTCATGATGAAAAAGTGACGCGTCGAAAATTTTTTTAAACGTTTTTTGATGATTTTCATTTTAGTTAGTATATATTGTGGTGTAGGTATAATTTTGATGGTTTTTTTAGACTCATGTTGATTTATCGTAAAAAAAAGTCTGTTAACTGACGATCTTACCAGGTATTTTTAATGAATCATGCGTGGAATGCCATATTGTTCAGTTAGTCACACGTCATATTTTCGTATGCAAAATATTTAATATTCATATTATATGCGGTGTACTTATTATGTGTGTATATGTGTATATATTTATGTAAATGTGTATTTGAGCTTATGTGTGTTTTTATGGACGTGTGGAAGCGTGGAAATATTTATTAGGCGTACGATGGATTCTCATAAAATTGTATTTGCATGGGGGTTACCACGGTGCTTTCATTTGCCTAAGCCGGGCATTTTAAACCGTGCAGATTCGTCGGTCTGGATAAAAAATACTGCATCAGGCAAACGAGGGATTAATGAAATTTTTTATTGAATATTCTATTAATAGAATTTATTATTAAATAAAAAATTCAATTTTTAAAACAATTTTTTTATCATAAAAAATCTAGAAAAAATATATAAATAATTTAATTTATAATATGAAATATTTTAATTTATCAGGCGTATGATGAATCTCGTGTAATTATTTGAATTATTGGGGTGTCAGATTTGACGCCAGCAAGAACACCAAAAGTGTAAGGGAATATGATCATCAGCATTCTCATCCTCCTGCTCTATTACTACCAGTGAAACGTAACTTTTCATTTTGAGGGTCGTTAGGTTTATTACAAATTTCATAGCCATCCGGTTTTCATGGACCGCGATCACGTGACGGATTATAACCTTCAAAGTGCCTCGGAATTCTATTAATCTCATCCAATATTAATATCGTCTTCTTTGTCCTGTTAATTAATATCTGCGCGCCATAAATTAAAAAATACCGAGTATGCCTTGATGTTAAATTTGACTTTAATCTTTTGAAAAGCATCTCTACTTGGAGCTTCGAAGCGTTCGTCTATTCAAAATGATGATACTTCCTAAAAAGAACACTTTTTACATAAAATTATTTAAAGTTACTGTAGAAATAACTTGTTCAATCGTTAACTCTTGGCAACGATGACCCTGCGAGCCATTTCCTCTTTACTCGTCGCTCTGTGGTACACGGTGACTGAATAAGTACAATCGTTTTTAGTCCATACTGTATTAAACCCCACGGGCCGACGGGGATTCTTACCAAGGGGTTGGGGAAGATCATTATCAGAGGCTTAACCACGCGAGAATTTTTAATCAGAGGGTGCGCACCCCTTTAGAGCAGTAGTAATACCAGCATCAGCAGCAATAGCTCTGTAGCATCTCTCTTATTTCTTCACCCTTATCACCAGTATCCTCTTCCTCTACACTTTTAGAGAGTCTCAATTCAACTACAATACACCAATGCGAACAACAATTGTCACCTTCATTCTACAGTAATTCATTAATATATTAATAAAGCGACAGGACAATATTTTTGCCTCGTTAAAAACCAAGACTCACTAGGACTTGCGGGTACAGAATCTCACTAGCATATTACATTAGGTGTCATTCTGTTAGATTACACCCCTCGAGTATCATCAAAGACGCTTGTTGTCATTAGACTTAATATATTTATATCCTCGTAAATCCTAATAAATATCTTCCGGCAGCAAAAAGACTATTTACAATTATTTAGAATCACGACTTTTGTATATAGTCTCAAAAATTTATTAACTCAATTTAATTTTGAGCAGTGGCTTTAAGATGGCTGTTAGATGTTGAGTAATAAAGGACCTTTCGTGCACTAAATCAAACGAAGCATGTCCACATTTCGGCTATCAACATCTCAGGGACCCGGAGAGCCAGAATAGAGCCAAGTTCTCGATTAGCATCATCTTGAGGGCTTTATATATCCATCGTAAGTTGTCGTGGACGCATTTCTCTTGCATTCATATGCTAAATTCAACCGGATAGTGACCACTAAATTTACATAACGTTAGATTTACCGTGATTTTGTCCTTCTTATTCGTCTCAAGGGACACTATAACGTGAGTGCCTTGAATTTCGTCTGAGATATTTCCTTCTTCCTTTTCACTTTCGTCTGTCCATCTGTCCCCCTTACCTCCCATTTCTGTATCGTTAAATCTTTAGCACCACTACCCAGCTATGTAACAATGAATGTAATTTACCATCAATGTTTACGCAATTTCACGTTGTTTCGTTAACAACTTTCGTTAAAACTTTCATGAAAATCAATTAATCATGGCATTATACAGCACTATTAATAATTAGGGTGAATTAAATTGACAATTTAATTTGCCCTGACATCAGAGAGTAAAAAAGACGGAATGAGATTGTTGCTTAATCTTTCAGATAAACATTTTGCTTTTTTCTGGATATTCCATACCCTCGGTAACACTCTACTGATTCTCTTATATTCGCTAATACGCTTACTTTTCGGGCGGATCGAGTATCCTGGCTCTGTAAATCGTTAGTATTAACTTAGATTTCCCGTCTTTTACAAATATATTGGCCCCTTCATACGTGTCCTCATATAACAAATGATGTCGAGACCTTAATGGTTTTCGTGAGCTTCTCCATCACTTTTCTCTGATACTCGAATCCGCATTCCGTGCTCACAGGTTTGTGTTCTTTTGACCGATTGCTTTTGTCACTTAATCTTCAGTATGTGATTCAAAAACTTTTTTATTATTAATTGTTTTTTCATCACTAATTTTAATGACTAAGATAAAAGGTAAATACATTTTCCATCGGATTAACCAACATATACATGGAATAGCTATTTAATTAAATGTATCAATTATTATCATATTAGAGCAGGCAAAGTTTGTAAAAGGGTATGGACAGAAACAAACTTGATCCTCAAATTTAAAGCCATACTCCCAGTAGACTTGAATCCGAATCGGGTTATAATACTCTCCGCGGTGGATTGCCCGTTATGAATCTGGATCTCTACAATCTGTACCGTATTTCCAACTTCTACTGTGTGTGTGTACGTGTGTGTGTGTAGATCAAGTGTGTGCATGGTAAGGTTGAGTTAATGTAGATGTGGACATGCAGAGTGTGGACAGAATCTGCTGGAGTCCCTTACCATAATGACCACGAAACCCTCCATCTCAGTAGTGTTCCATCTTACTCGTGTTGGTTCTCATGACCGGATTTAGTGTCTCTCATGCACCCTTGGACTTGACCACTGCGTTGGTTATCGTCCTGCTAGCTCTGTATCCTCGAGTATACACCAATACACGTGCAATCCTATAATTAAATCCGTTAATCAAGGCTTACGTACAGAGAGTGACCCTATCATGTTGGTTTATTGTGATCTGCGTAATCTACGGTAAATTAAGACGAACCGAATACCGGAGTGCCGAACCGCTCGTTATCATTTCTCTTACGCCTATATCATTGCATCCATTTTGTTAATTGGATGCTTTTTTTTCCCAAATTAAATTCATTATTGACAAATGTTTTCACTAACGGTAACTCTATGGTAGAATTAATTTATTTGGTAATTTAATTAATTAATTAATTAAAAGTGAAAACAAAGCTTGAGACAATCAACCATTGAAGTGACAAGGGGTAAAAATAAAAAAAAAATCGTTATGTACTGGGGTCAATTTTCTCTGACGTCGTGTACGCTCGAGAATCAAGGTCTATTCTGTTGGATACTCGAGAAGATTAGACTGTCACAAGCTTTCCTACGTTTCCACATTTCGAAGTAAGCCGCGGGCAAACGCGTGGTTGTGAGTGAAAGAAACGAAATGAAAGAACTTTCGGTCCCTCTTTTTCTATTCTACTCTTTTTCAACTTGATTTAGTTTTTTTTTTTTTTTATTTTATTTTTTTTTTTTTTTCATTTTATTTCTTTCGACTCTGTTTCCCCTGGTTATGTTGTTGACGAGCCAGGGCATCGAGTGACCGTATCCACTCGAAACAAAAATAATTCTGTCCTCGGTGTATAACAGTAACACGGGTTAGGTATAAGCCCTCAACAATAGGGAAGATATTTTCTCTAATGAACCAAAAGACGAGTGGCACTCTTCAGTGCCAATTACACTTCAACTTCTATTTCATTCTTGTGTATTCGGCAACTGACTTACTCTCTGGCTGCCTACCTACCCACTCGACACTTAACTTTACTTTTGTCATTTCATGGCCTGACTGAAATTTTCAGAGTTAAAAAATTCAAGTACTTCTTTTCCAAGTCGTTTCATTGATATGTTCACTTTTTAAACAAAATTATACTGGAAAATAAATTTTTTTATATTTCCTTAAAATATTTTTTATTCATAAAAATTTATAGACGTTCATTATAAATTTTTTCGTCGATAAAAAACAAAAATTAATGACCAGCATAACACTCAAGTTTTTATGTAGTATTCGAAAGTGATAATGTGTAAATAAGTGCAGGTAAAAAAAAAACATATTAAACCACAAGGATGTACTTAAGAACCTCAAGAATCACAAATTCATAAGCGTAAAAATATTTTGTCTAATGACCAGCATATTTGCCCAACAGAATTAGCCACAAAGAGGGCTGGTTCAACGCGCACTAGAACACCTTTAGATTTAAAGTAAGACGAGACAATAGACCGGTTCAAGTGGATATATGGTCAAAAGAACGCTCACATTGTGATGTGTAGAGAACGTTACCGTAGACACTACTCGCGCACGCTTCTTCGACCACTTCTGTTCTATTTGCAAGATAACAATGACAATAGTACATACGTGTATATATTTTAGTATAGAGATTCAATCTCTGGAGTTTAGAGATGCTAAGACTGGATGTAGAAAGAGAAAAATAGAGAGCAGTTATGATGCTTGAGATGAGGAAAGGCGAAATATACGGGTACGCTTTTGTAAAATGAGTGGATTGTGCATGGCAGAAGAGGTCTTGAAGCTCACGAGTGCTTGCTTCTGGTTCTCTTGTGCCCAATGCATACTTGCATTGCATATATACATATAAACATGTATATATAAGAATACTGTCTTTGTAAACGTACAGAGCACCTGTTGAAACAAGTCCACATCACTCGATTTACTTCTTTTTTATTTTGAATTACAAACACAAATAGGCAGATGTTGTTTTTAGTTTTTCAGGATTTTGAAATCACTTTTTATTCAAAATATCGCAAAAAATTTCATGAGTGGGATGCAAATTTTTTTAAAAATATAGGAATATTTTTTTGTGATTTATTAAAAAATTTTTTCATATTCTGGTAAAATCGCAATTTTTTTCCACTCATGAAAAAATGAGATTTTTTTTTTATTAAATCGATCTGCGAAATTAAGAAATTTTTTGAGAAATATATTGAAAATCATAATGATCAAAATTTTATTTTAAATTCTCAAAATAAAATTGAAAATTAGTGTCCAAGATAATTTATTTATTTTTTTTTCGAAAAAAAGATTTAAAATAGCACAGTTAAGATGGTGAAGAAAAGTGTAAAGTATAGTTAAGAGCCATGGAAATGAAAGAGTTGCAAGTTACAAGATGGCTAAATTTAATTTCTCATGGAGTGTATACAGTTAAAAAGAGAATAATACGTATGTCATACAAAAATAACATTCTCTCCCACGTAGTTTGTTGTGTCTTTATAAATTTAAACCTCTTTATTTATTAGATTTCCCAATTATTCAAGATATAGTTTTATAACTCCATTATCATTATTATTAAAAAATAAGATATGAACTAGAAGTTTTTTTAAAAATTATCGAAATACATATCTTTGTTCAGTCACTAACGACTTTGTTTTTCCCATCAGGGTATCATTAAAACTTAATGTTTGCTTTTATTAATATTATAAATCCTCGTATAACCTTCACTTAATAGAGTCTTTAATGACATTAATGCCATTATCATGTAATTTTTTTAACAGTTTAGATAAATACTGAAATTCTTCAGATATCGATTTTACATTTTTTATCTCTGTTATGAAGCAATAGTTTTTTTATCTCGAAAATAACAAAGCATCTATAAAGTTTTTTTCTAAATGTGAAAATTAAAATAACAAAAAAAAAAATTCGGTAAAATTTACTGTAAAATAAATTATTTATTTATTTATCATACATTTAAAAATATCAAGCTATAGAATATTTTTTAATAAATAATTTGAAAATACCGAAAGACGTAAAAATAAGCAGAGACTTGGAAGTATCGCGAAAAAAAATAATTGCCAGAAATAAGAAATACTGTTGCATTTTTTTTAGTTTCATCATGAAAACTATTTCAAAAATTGATATGTTCCGATAGAAATTCTTCGAAAATAAGTATACATTATTTTTTTATTGTGGTTATTTTCTTATAATCTGTGTTCAATAAAAATCAATTAATGGAATTTGGGATTCCCAAGTAAGTAGGAGGGGTAAGTATTTACTACGTCTCATTTTTTTGGTATATAAGTACGCTGTTATTGTTCTCTGATTAGTAAGTCATTAACAAGTGTGCAATCAACTTAATAATAATCTTAAATCGTAAGTAAACCAATTTATCTATTTCAATACCTTAATAATTTAGAGATTCAATACTCAATAAATAGAAAATAGCCTTACCTTATTTAATATAATTATTGATGTTAATTTTCATTTTTACTAGTTGACGTTAAAGATGTCAAAAATTATACTTTTGTTCATCGTTACGATGGTTGCCATCTTCACAGTAGAAGTATCTTCAAGGGCTGGTTGCTCAGGAATCTGGACTTTCGTAAGTACAAAACAGTTATTTATCGATAGTGCATCAATGATGAAATTTAATTGTAAAAACTGCTTTTTGTTCAAGTGTTCCAGGGATTACGATTGTTGCTCAGGTTTTTGTCATGATCGTCACGCTTATTGTGACACTGGCCCCTCCATAGTATTGCGTCCTGGTGAGGTCAAAGGCGTTTTCTAGAAATAAGTGAGAAAAATATGAAATCTTAATTTACAAAAATTTAATTCAATAAATATCCGGTACGTTTACGTGAAAAATAAGCTAGTAGATACTAAATAAATATTATATTTGACAAGTGTTATTTGGTTAATGTATATGTTGAAAAAATAAAAAAAATGATTGTCGTATCACGACAGAATCAATCATAATAAAAACCTGGCAACGCAAAACTTATTTATTGTCAAAACATTAATAGCTTTTAAAAATAGTTTAACTTTTGTGTGGATTGTAAATGGCAGATAGTGTAAGTAAAAACAACCAAAAAAAATGAATAAGAAGAAGGTAAAATGTTTTTACCCCTTGTTTAAAAAATGACAGATGCACATTTTTTTATTTTAGTTTATTTTTCTTTGTGGATACGGATATATTATATAGCCTTAACATCAGGGGTGACTAAATGACATTGCAAACCCTTCTTCATTTCCCTTAAAAAGTTTAAAAAGTATGAAATGAAATGATGATACAAACAGCCCACGGATTTTCACTTACAATAATTTATATTTCAAAGTGTAATATGATACGAGCTTTTACGGTTTAGTGTGTTTTTCAATTTCAAGTGGTCATCTGTCCACTTTTTTTTTTGCTCTATCTTGGAGTACGCTTATAAATCTTTCTTCAAAAGAAACCATAAATTACATGTTTTATTATTTCAAAAGTTTTTTAATTTCAAAAATTTTACGTATTTGTACGAATTCATGCTCCTATTTATTTTTGATCATGAAAATTTATCATCTGCTTACTGTAAATTTAAGTACATATAAAATCTCAATGTCCAAAAAATTTATATTTTGATAATAACAATTTTTTACTGTCAAAAATAGTTGGAGAGAATTTCAAAAACTATTAAAAAAAAAAAAACAAATATTATAGGTAAATTTTTTTTTTGAAATTGAGATATCATTTTTTGTTTTTCAATTAAATATAGTAGAAGATAAAATATTACAAAATAAATATATATATTTAGCTGACAGGGAAAAATAATAAAAAAAAAAACTAGTGTAAAAACGTAAATTTGAACCCTCGGAATCGTAATATAGATTTTATTGATAGGGTAAACCCAGTACCGTGACGGATCATTACCCAGTTTCGTGGTGGACAAAAAAAAATCTAGTAATATACAGAGATAGAGATGAGTGATGTGACCCCTTCTATGTAGAATATTCCGGGAGAATGTTGAATGTATATTCAGTATACATAATAATAGGGAATGTACTGACCGTGGCTATTGCCATGTGTACCAAAAGAGTAGAGTAAAATAGGAGTCGAGTTGTCGGACCCTTTGGTCAACCTTTCACATTATAAAACCATAAAGCATATAGAATCACTGCTACTGCTGCTCTTTCGTTTTTTACAATTTTTTTTCAACCAATCCCCATTCCCTTTTGCTTTTATTTAGGATGCTTTCCCATTTCGCTAGAATATCTTTAGTGGCTCGTGTGTCTCCACATACGCCTCCACACTCTTTTTTCACTGAAAGGGAAAAACATTTTTTGTTCGGGCCCACCCCCTCGTATTAAAGTCGTTCAACGTCATTAGACTCCTCCGTCGAGGGTTCTCGTATCACTAAAAAAATGAAAAAATATTTTTTTACTTTTTTAATACTCGAGGTATCCTACTGAAGTTAATTTGCTTTTTCGCGTGACACTCGGAGGGATAAAAAATGATGCCGAGTTGTCACGCTTAAGTTAGACGGAGACTTGCGGATGCTTTATATATCGTGACGACGTGAAGACTACTCAAATAGTAGTTGGTGTACGTTAGGTAGGATATGATGAAACTTGTGAGACGTCAAGATAAGAATACGAGGGTATATTTTATGTATTATATTTCACTTTAATGCTTTGACGAAAACCAGATACTTTTGGTTGTTGCGGCAGCAAATCACCAGATACTTTATGGTTATGCCGGTAAATGTCTGCCTAATTCAAACAGTAATTCAAATATTTTAATTCTATTTATTCCCAACTAAAAATTGAATCATAAAATTTTAAATTTGTTTCCAGCAAACAAATCATCAAAAATTTTTGTCGGTCTTCGTATGAAAAATGATTAAATACTAAAGAAAAATTTGTATTTAATATTTGAACAGTGCCACGAATTTTTTTTTATGTCAAGATGATTTACTGTGAATAATAGCAGCCCTAACTAACCATAGACTCCGGACTAGACTTTCTTAATATATAATATTATTTAAAATTCAACTTATAATCTCTTTCTCAACGCAACACAGTACGTAAACAAAACGAAGAATGATATAAAACACATATATATACACTGTCCAAGCAAAGTTCTGTGTATCTTATACATTACCGCTAAATACACAATCGGTTACTATCTACCAGTGTGTCACGAAAGACGATCATCATCAAAGTATGTATGTGTCTGTATGTACATAATGTAATTCCACAACCGTCAAGAGGCTATTACATCACTTTACAATCTCCGCGGTACACAGAATACAGAATAATACTAAACAAGTAAAGAATCCAGCCAACACGACCTGGATGTGCGTGATGCCGGTAGAATCTTTATGAGTCATCGTCATCGTCAATTCGGCTGTTGTGTATATACTGTCCTACTATATAATATAATACTCATATCATCTGTACTGTTCGTTGGTTAAACAAACATCAGTTCAGCCAATCCCTTGGGGTTTAACTCAAAACATTCGGTACGGTAATCCAAGATTCACTACAACAAAATGTGTTTCTCATCTTATCTACACAATTCACAATTTATACCGCGTTTTATATTTTATGGCTTATGATGTATATATGTATATATATACCTTTCTAAGTAAAAATATATAGTAACCCTGTCAGTGCGGTTAATTGAAAAGAAATAAAAGGATTGACAAATTTTCTGCACTCTCATCATTACTAAACATTTTTACTTGACTGGTTGTAATTTATACAGAATGGATTTGATTTCTTTTAGGTTTTGTTACGAATAATTGTCCGTTATTTTTTATCGTGTTCTTTTGAAAAGTAATCAGGAAATTAGACATGAAGATACGACCGGGAAATGTAAAAAATTTTATATCCAATTGTTGAAAATTACATGCGTTCGTAACAAGACAATATTATATCAGATAGAATATATATTTAATATATGAACTTTTGAACATTGAATCTTTAGAACCTACTTATCAAGTAAAAATTTACGCGGTAAAAAAAAAATTGAATTGATGTTCAAAATATATGTGAAATATTGGGAAAAAAAATTTGGGGTGTCGTTTAAAAAATAAAAAAATCAAAGAACTGGCATTTTAAAAAAATCATTAAACATTGGCAGATTAAAAACCGTCATTTCCCATCATTAAAAGGCTTAAATGCTTGATACTCATACGTAGAGCATAAAAATAAGCCGAGTGAGAGTTAAACCTTGCGTAAAGAGTACATTTATTAACGATAAAGCGAGACGTCATACGCCACGGGATCGTCGTCGTTCTGCTCAATTTCACCGATTTAACGTCGTCTTTGTATCGGTTTACGGTTTATTTTCAAGCCACGTATCTCTACCAAGATATCATTAGTGTTACTGTCAAACATAAACTATTGTCATGATATTTATTAGACTTATACCTGGACCTGGACAACCCTTAAACATAACCTCATCCTCAGGCTCTTCAAAGTATCAACGGTATTGACTTTGAGTTTGGAGGCTATCAAGCTCCGTCGTAATAACAACTAAAAAAATCCACAGTATAAATGCCAGGGGTTGAATTTTCATGCTCACGATACCCTGTCCCTCTTTATATTGACACTCAGACCGTCAGACCCGTGCCATTGACATTATTTATCGCCTCGTATTATCCCAATATACACTATTATATATAATACTGTAAGACTGTGCAAACGGCTTCACATTTGCAGCTCGTATAATTGACAAATCGCTTAATCTCTTTTCATAGCCGTAATAAAAATCAATTATGTCACAATATTAAAATATTATTTTTAAATATTCTTTTCATGCAATATTAACTTTTTATAACGACTTTGCAATTATTGACGCTATATTACGTATAGAAGAGTCGACAATTTTCAAATTTATGAAAGCTTTTAATAAAAAATTTTGTTATCAATTCAAATTTTTCCAATCGTTCAGAAATTTTTGAATTATTTCATTCAAATTCAAAAATTTGGTTCAAATTTCGAACTCTTATATGATAAAGTATAAAAAATTTTCTACGTAAGTTCGAATTATTTCCGCACCTATTAATTGTTATTAATATATTTTCTAGTTACGTTTACCCGAAAAAAAAATAATTAAGAGTTAACAGAATCACTTGAATAGTATCAAAAAAAATTTTTTTCTATTGTCCGTAGTATTAGTCTTTTTGTAAACTTATCATTTTATTCAATCAATTTCAACGGTCAATTTCATTTTAAATGTCATTTGCTATCAATGACAGAGATTATTTTCACAATAAATAAAATAATTACATGTGATCACTTGAATTCCATTAAAATAATTGAATAATTATGTACAGCTATTTTTAGGTGTGATAATTTTATAATATAATAAAATGCGTGGGAAAAAAAATTAGACAAAGCACAGAAGGGGATGTGTAGACGTTAGATTAAATTAGTTAGACATTTAGTAGCATTTAGGGTGAATTACATAATGCAGTACAGGTGACACGTGAACGGTGTGAGTGTCGGCCACCAGAAGTATTATTGAATCCCGGAAATATCGGGCCATTGATTTTTCACCCTCTTTAAAATGAAAGGAAGTATTTATTAGATTTAAATCTAAAGACCCCGGAAAAAGACGGAAGCACATTTCCTACGCCGTAGGTGATTTTAAAGCCCGTGCACGACGTGTAACCCTGCGGTGAATCCCTTGTAGAAAATTGGCGGTGGTGTTTTACTCGTCGCTTAAAGTGGCTGACTGCTACACCCCTTGTGTCTTGTTTTCACTTTGCTTACTCTCTTAATACTCGTATATATTGAGGGTTCTACAAAATTAGCGGCAGCAACTTTATTAGCCCATGTCACGAAAACTAAAATAAGAGCTTTGCCGGATTATTATTAATAGTTTGTACCTATACTTTACTTTACTTTATTTTATCTTTCGTGCGTTCCCACAGTTAACAACCATAATACATCATATTTATCTTTTTGTTAATAAGTGATGCCATAAATATACAATAATATTGTCTGTGAATTAACAGAAATATAAATTATCTTCTATCCCATTGAATTCACTCTATTCAAAAAATATTATTTTGAGATTAATAATTTTAATACTCATTTTCGGTTTTTCCTTCTATGGGAACTCGTTAAGAAAATCGATTAATTTTTGGTTGAGTTACAAAAATTAAAATTCAAAATTTTAATTGATGTATTTAAAACAAAACCAAAGATTTATTTTACCAAAAATTTATTTAAAATTCTTTATAAAATTTTCTAGAACGGATGAATAAATAAAAAAAACACTTAAAAGAGAGTAAAACGTTTGAATAAAATAAAAAAAAAACCTAATTTCGGTTGATATTCCCACCGGTAAGCGTATGAATCCTAAATCACTTAGGAAACAAATAAACGCATAAATCAATTAAACGACTCAGGTAAAAAGTAATTTGATGCCCTCAATTCTTCCGCTTCGTTAGGATAATTAACTCTTTTTCGTATCTACAACGCCCTTGTGTATCGATCCATTAAAGACCCTTGACTCACACGAACGCCTCCACATTCTGCTCACACTCCTTTCCCTCTTTGCTTCTATACTACATTATTTCCATACATTCGTGTACTGTGTCATGTATTGTGTGCTCACTCAAGCATACAAATAGACGTAGCACAGATAAATATATATACAAGAGCAGAAAAGAGTGAGGGTTATTAACTGCAGCATTAACGACTTTATCCATAAGATTTACAGCCAATCAGCGAATTGTATACCAAGCAGCAATCGATCCGTGGAAATTACATAGATCACAATCCAACATTACCCATATCACAGTAGATTCTCAACTCATCTATTAAACTCTTTTACTCCCTTATTTTATTATTTTATATTATTATTCTTTATTCTCAGGCGTCGTATCGTCGGGGTGAATAGATATAGAGGCGCACCCACTATGTCCCATAATTCAACCCCAGTGACTACTCGCGAACAATCCTCCCCACCAAACAATCCTTTACCCTGTCACGGAATCCCATATGTAACTCTTGTGCATTTATATCCCTCTTACTACCGTACTACTAAACACAATTCTACTTAACTGTTACCATTAAGTATCGCGTGATCGATTATATTCCTAATGCTGATTAATTTTTGTCACATCAATCAAATTATTTATTTGTCCCAATTAAAATCCATTAATGTACTAATAAATTCATCTCTATTTAATTACAAGATAATAAAATATCTACTGAGTTGTAGAGTATTATATTTCGTTGTTGTGTGAATAAGTAAAAATATCGAGAAACATTTATGATTTTCCCAAGTAATGGAAAGCAAATTTACGATTATTAGTGTTGGACACGTGTAGACAGAGTGGATACAAACCATTGCACACCACACTGTGATATCACAAGCGTCATAAACGAGTACTCATCACTCGACGGACTTTCAGCCATCAGTCCGCAAAGTACACCGATCTCCGGGGCAAATATCCGTTGATCGTACTTGACACCCTGCCACGGAAAAGGCATCAGTATCAACATAGTACACAATATACTGGGATGCCACTCTCGGGATACAGGAAATGAGTAAAAGAACTTTCACATTGTCCAGCTAGATGAGGATTCCCATCAGTTTTGTGGTGTGTTGAATTGCATAAACCACAGAATTGTTGAGATAACGCAGGTAAACAGTGTTTGTACACATATATATATCCATATATATACATATATATATGTATATGTGTATAAATGTTGCTATATATTTATGTATAGATAGATAAAAGCCACGCCCGACGCAACATTCGGACGTTAATGAGCGGTGGTTGCTGGTCACACCATCATGTCACGCCAACCCTAGTATAGGATGAAAAGGGCGTAAAAGACGTAGAGGTTTTGATCGAAATAGAGTGTATTTGTGTGTATATGAATGTATTTATGAGTGTATATGAGTGAAGAGCTTCAACAGTAAGCAAAAGAGGGAGAACCCCATCGTGAGAGCATCTCTGTTTTGAAACACCGTAGCGACTATGTTGTAGCTTGCTATTCAACGACCCCTCACATACAGCATAGAGACACGTGACTGCTTTATAGCAAAGGGGCGAAGAGGAAAGAACTCACTGAGAGTAATACAAAATTTTACACAAGTACTAGTGCACTGTGTAGAGTATTGTTACTGCTCATCTATTGACCGTCAGCTAAACTTTGAATCTTGTGGTATGACCAAACTTACTCAGCTTTGGTTTATTGTTATGCAACATATTTATATCAAAGTGTCTATTGTCTCTTAGTAGGGTTTATACAAATAGTACAATAGATACTTATGCTGGCTTCACTTGACCGTCGTATACTTTTTTAGTTTGTTTCAATAAAAATAATGGACTTTTTTTTATTTATCTTCAATTATATAACGGGGAATATTCAATTTCCGGGTTTAAGTATTTTTATTGTTATGGAAATCCGGTTGATAATAAATTTTATAAGAGGGGATTGAGGATGGGTTCGAATGAAGCTAACCTCAAATTATTGGTAAATTAATTATTGATTTTTAGGGCTTTTAAATTAATTCAAATATTTTTATGGTAGTGTATTTTGGAAAGTTCACACGAGAATTTGGTAGTGGAAAATAAATAATAATAGTTGGACAATTACTTGAGTTGAAAAAAACCAAGAAAAATGGCAAGTGAGGATAAATATTTAATTCGTCCATGTTTAAAAATGTCTATTTTTAAATTAGTCTGTCAGAAATGAGAGCTAAAAAAATCCAGTTTAAACTTTAATAGAATAAATTATATTGTACATCTAGAAAAATACGTACCGGTAAATGTTTGTTAGTTTGTTAAAGATTTAAACATAATTACCAGTCGTAGAAAGGTTAAACAGTTTTTCATAGCTCACAACAAAGAGAAAGAGAGTAAAACATAAAGAACAAAGTGCTGTAAAGTTAGCCTTAAAAATTTTCTCGTTTCGTGTTCTATCTCCCAACCCAGTCTTTCTCTCTTGAGAGGACACTTTACGACTTTTGGGCGGTGGAAATGAGGCCTTGAATACTAGTTGAAAAACGTCACACACACATACACACACAGAGTTTATGGCAACTCAGCCAACAGAATTTCACAAACTATTTTCACAAAAGATGGGCATTTCATAGATGCGCTACTCTATTTTCATGCTCACGTATAACCAACAATTTCCCGAAAAGTATCGACAATCACGCGCTACTTATCTTACATTTTTTATGGACATTCATCATAAATTTAAATTCAACAGAACTTTCTCACAAACTGTCTCTTTATTATATCATCTTAGGTGGATTCGCATTCGATGAATTAATTTTAAAAAACCATAATTTTAAAAATATTTCAAGTAATTTATTTAAAAGGTGACAATGCGTTGAGGGCTGATCGACTTAGTGGCATCACAACCCACATTATGATACCATGCGAGAGACGATTTAAGGAAATCGACGGCCATTTCTTAAACCAGCATATCCTTTTATGTCTCCCTTGGGCTATATCGATATATTCCTATAAAAAAAAAACATACATATATATGTATATATGTCTGTCTATATTTATTTAAACCCACACACTGTAGACAGAAAAAAGGGCTTTGTCACCTTTTTAGTAGGTTCCGTATGAGTGGTTGAAAAATGTCGACACAATAATTTTCTATTCGTTGTTCTTGCGCGTCGTAGCATCGTGAAAAATTGGTCGACGTAAATTTTGACATACAGCAATTTATCTTATTTCATTCCTTGTCCTCGTTGTATGGACCTCTAGCCAGTCTTTCCGATTTTTATATATCAATATCCGTGGTATAAAAAGATGTCTCGAGGTTTCATAAAAAATGAAATGAAAAAAAAATATATAAATGTATATAAGACGGCAAGTCAGGGTTTTGAGTTTCAAAATGATTGGGGTGAAATTGGGGTAAGCTGATACTTGCAACCCTTGACAAAGATATCCTTGATAAAAAAAAACTCTTTTCTCTTTTCATCTTTCTTAGAGTTACCTCAAGAGAGCTGTCTCTTCATAGACGTATCACTACGGTCAATTTGGAAAACGTACTGGGACAGAGGGTGGACAAAATTCCAGTCTCTTTAGGGAGCTTCAAAGAGCCATTTTTTTATTCTTATTATTTTATTTTCTTTCTTATAAATATCTACTGGTTAATGATGACCATCTTCTGGCTAAGGTTTCATTCAAAATTATTTTTTATGTCAATTTCCAATTTCATATAAATTTGGTCATTATAACAAAATTTTTGAAAGTTGAACTTCTTTATTTTTTTATTAGCCACAAAAATGTCTACAAATTTATCAATTAGCGAGCCATCATCAAAGAACTTCAAAAAAATTCATAAAGTCTCATTTCAAAAACCGAATTCATGTCTCACGGTACTTATCATTATTTCCTGTAGTGATGGCTTATCGAGAGATCGTACTCACGCTTTTCATCTTTTCTCCATCTGTAGTTTTTCTCATTCCCAGTAAACACGACTGTCCAAGTGGGTTCTTTTGTCCTAGACATAAGTATATATGCGCTGATTATAACAACCCGAGCATGGGAAAGGGAAACTGACCACTGGTCAGTTAAGATCTAGTTAGTAGTTACACTCATTCACATCAACTTGATCCAGGTCTTTAACAAAACTACATTTTATTTCCCTTTCACTGAAATAGACAATGTCCGCTCTCGAGCAGCTTTTCAGCCTCAAGTTTATTGACAATCTGACATGTCAACTAATCTGTCAATGGCTTTGATGTTTCATGTCTGGTCTACCACAAAAAGCGGGTCAAAATTTTTCAGCCGTGAATGCTTACACAAATTAGATACCAGCCAAAAGAAATAATAAATTTTTTCAAAAGTATAATATTATTTTCGATAAAAAGAAAAAATTATTCGATGACTTTCCAGTTAGTCATCGATTCGAAATAAATAAAAGTAAAATTATCAAACAAACATATGCAGATAATGTGAAAATGAAAAGAGGGTTGTCACTAGGGTGTGTACCCTAAAGAAATATCAACTCTGCTCTTCTGCGACACATTGAAAATTGCGTAAAAATTCAATTGCTTGATATATATATGAATACTGGCCAATTACTCTACCAAAATAATACTAGATGGTTCATATATGTATATATAAAAACCAAACAACTCTTGACAATCCCCAAAACATATATACTTTTGTCATTTCGCTACTTGCTCGGATTTGAATGTCATTTATATTCAAGTTCTCAATTTATTCTACATGCTATCGTAACTCTCCTTCATTTTTTAACATTCTCTGTATGATTTGCATTTTATTTTTAGAAACAACTACATTGAATTTTGTTCTCCTCATTTTTTGCAAGTCAGATATACTAATGTGCAGTGTAGGTGACAAAAACTGATGAATGATATTATACATGTATTATTTATGGTGTTATATTTTTGGCAAGGATATGGATAAAAAAATATCCACGATAATAAAATAAAATGGAGTTAGTGCTGAATAAAAGTGAGAAGTTAAATGGAGAATGGACATAAGCCGCGTGGTGACTCGTGCATACAACAAGGGAAACTGGCGAATCATCGATTACATTCTCTCCCTTAAATAATAAAAAAAAACCAACTGAGAAAAAAGGATACACTTCATTTTTTCGTTTTTTTTTCGTAACCGACAAGGCATGACGCTTTCCTGCTGTCTCATCATAAATGTAACTATATAAAAAAATATACAATACTGAGATCATGTGTGGAAGCATGTCTCCACGATCCGTTAAATCGATTTCTGCCAATCATTCTCCACTTTATTTATTTTATTTATTAACTTTTATCGATTCTCTGATTCAATCTTTGCCTAAAAAATTTCATGAATATCGTCAAGGATATTTTCATAAATAATTATTATATATCATATTTATTTTAGATACTATTGTCATTATTAATATTCGGAATAGTTATTATACAGTCAATTAAATAAAAATATATTTTAAAAACCCTCCAAGTTATTATTTATTTTCGATACAAAGAGTGTCAAAGCACCATCGGATTTTGTCGTATACAAATGCACACCATGGGCGCACTATGGGCAAAAAATGACACGTGCAGCCTCAAGACTTCCGATCAATTAACTCCACTTTAAATGCGAGGGTCCAAATCAGAGAGCAAGAAAAGTATTGATGGCCATTGGAAAATAAGTATCCTTATTCTCGCACACACTTCCACCCTTACCTCATTTTACGTACGTACATGGTACACATCGTTACAGTTGCACACCCCTTTTTGATGCCCAATACATGGCTCTCAACACCCCCGGATCGAAACATATTGACGGGGAGTTAAAAGGAGAAAAAGTATTGTAATGGTGTTGGAGTACGCACGTCAGAGATGTATCCACGACTTGGAGTACTCTCGAGGGATGAAATAGTAAATATTAAAGCGCGGTCGAGTCATTCACTCGGGTAATAGTTGTCGCCGAGGACACCTGATTGCCGTCGATAGCTTTTGTACGCCTGGGAACCACTTGAACATTTTAGACTCTACAAAAAAGTTATTCCACTTTTTTGTTGCCTATTGTCCATCAAGTATTTAATGAGCATTCTATACGTCTCTCAATAAATCTCAATTGATCTGAGAAAATTTATAATATTTATTTAATTAATTAATTAAATTAAAATACAATTGGTTTTGCTGGTAACTCAAACGATCAGGTTTCGAATCCAACTGTCAGTAGTTTCACATATTTAAATATATGATATGCTAATTAGAGATTAATTAAAGCGATAAATAAACAAAATATTTACATAGATAATTATTTTCCCATTGTGGTTAAATTTTTATCAAAATTTGAGCATGTATTTGTGTATCTGTTGTATGACATGCATGCATGTGTGTTTTTGGTGCACCCTCCGATGACTAACAGTTAATGACAGAATACATTTCATAGACTGTTAAAGTAGGTGCGAGTAAACTTTACAAAATATCGCACCGGGAGGCAGTCTATGAAATTAAAGGCTCTCTGTTCCCATATCCTCATATAATAATATAAACGAATCTGAAAAATAGTTGTACCGAGTGTTTGAGAATATATGGTAGGCGCTTCCCACACGTGTCAAGTCACGTGTACGATAATTAGATATTCTTTAGGGTGTACATTAGGCGGTAGTTGTATTGGTAGTGATGATGGGTTGCTTTTACTTGTGATGTTATCCCACTGAATATTATTATTCCAACTATCGTGTACTGCATATATATATATATATATATATACAAATAAAAATAGTGTTCCATTAGATACTGACGCTTCTTTCATTATTTGATCTTTTTTTTTTTTTTTTTTTTTTTTTTCACTAGTTTGGCCTTTTTTCACACCCAATACTCTCACCCTTGACACATGTATATGTACACAAACCTAAACGTGAGCAGTTTTATTAATCGCCGATGAATCTAACAGGATAGCATGCAACTTGACTCAATGGGATATTTTCAAAGTCTTTACTACATCCCCCTCAATCAACAACAAAAAATGACCTCCAGTCAATCATTTTTATTATTATTTATTATACTACCCATTATTATTAATTCATCTACTACTACTACTACTACTACTACTACTACTACTACTACTACTACTACTACTACTACTACTACTACTACTACTACTACTACTACTACTACTACTATTCTACAAAAAAAAAAAACGATTAAAAAATTCCATTTAAAAAGTGAACAATTAAAATTTTATTGCAGTGGATTTTTATAAACGAATAGAAAGAAGTGAAGCGAAATTGAAGATATAAAATTGAGGGTAATAAAAAAATATTGCTGTCACGCATTGAAAATCCACATGGAGATATATAATTTTATTGTAACGTATTTTTTAGTTATTTCATTAGACTTGTATTTCCGTGCACGCTATATTTTCGTGTGCCCAGTGTTTCGTGTTTATATGGACATAAATGAAGGCACCAACGAGCTGCCTGACAACTTTGATAATTGCCAGTGCGCGTAAAACCAGTTAAGAGCCTTGTTTGTCATTTCGCTACTGTATATTACTTTCCAGGCCTGTACAATATCACTACTGATTTTAGAGGCACGAACATACACACCTGGGATTACTTTTTATCTTTATGTCTTTACATTCATTAATTCATTAATTTTATTGTTTAAAAAAAATTTTTACTCTATTTATCAGAGCTTAAGTTATTTTATTTCATTTGAATAAATTTTCTATTAATTTTAAACTTTAATTGCTCGTATAAATTTTCATTTATTTAATTTTTGTACATTTAAATTGAAAATGAAAATAAAATTATTTTTTTTTCACGTCAATTGTCCATAAAAATAAATAAATGAATTTTGATGGATGCTTTTTACTATTTTCATTTTTCAAGCCCTAAAAAAAAATATTTACAATTTCCACGCATGAAAAAAAAAAATAAATAAATAAAAATCAAAAATTGAAACAGACAAAAAAAATAACGTCCACGTGCGTAATCTATTATTTTTATATTTTCATTCATTTATTTTTATATAATGAAAAATTTTCACCAACAACATCCGCACTCCCATTACACGTGTCTCGTGTAAAAACAAACCGTATAATACCTATGGTAAAACATAAAATAATACAGTAGATTTAATTTATTATCATAACGACACGCGTAATATACAAATTACACTTTTCCATGTCATGTACTCGTTAAACGTTTCTTTACATACCCCCATACCCTATACCCCATATTCCACAGTCCATACCAATTACACTTTACGCTACTCTTTACTTTTTACCCATCACCCTCTATATGTACTAATTTTACGATTCCGAGAAGCCTAGCAAATGTACTAAAGTATACCCATCACAAAATAAATGCAAACACGCGTGGTCAAGTCGCGTAAATATTTTCCATCTTCTATTACTCATACATTAAACAAAATATACATGTCTGTATTGCATCGATAACCACAGGCTCAACCCCTGGCATTGTTGCTAAATGTAAACGTGATGTTACTTCGTTTGGTTCATCACGAAAAAAAAAAAAATCATGGAAAAAAATGTGGATAGCGGATAGTGGGTAGCAGATAACGGATAGGAAAAATGAGAGTGAATTCATGTGTCCAACCCTTTCCTGGCTCGTCCCCGAGTGATTAAAAACAATTACCGTTTCCAACTAACCCCTTGGGCCGAGTAATGAGGGCTTGCATCATGGTTCTGTTAAAAAAGAGGAGAAAAAAAATATAAAAAAATAAACCGAGCATCTGAGCCCTGCGGATAATGTGGTTGGATCCAAGCACTCTCAAGTAACCCCCTTGTCATTTCCGCGAAACATTTGTATGAAAATATTCTGTGGCACCGATTGTCGGGATACTCATGGATGCGCTAGAAAACACGCAGACAGAGAGAAAGAGAGAGGTATGGAGAAATAGAAAAGGGTGAAATAGGAAACTACGGTTACTATGGTTTTGTATATGTATAGTTAGTTAGTAATGTATTTGGTGAGTTGAGTATAGTAGTTGCTAAAAGGGGTAAGTGGTAGTTCTGTGAATCGCAGAAGGGCAGAAGGGTGACGTGGGTAAGCGACCACGAGCATTCTTCTCATTCAAAATCACAAAATAACTTAGACTACTTGGGGACAAGGAGAGTAAAGTAAAAGGGGTTGTGACTAGTATTACGATTGCTAAGATCGTTTCGTGTGTGTGTGTAAGATAAAATGACTGAATAATCTGGCAGTTGAATAGAAAATAGGGAATCAAGGATAAACTAACGCAATAATTATTTTTAGATTGGTTAATTTAACTATCAATTTTACATAATTTTTCTTTCATTGATATTTTGGGCAATTATTTGAATTTCTTGAAATTTCTTAAAAATATAATCATGACTTCGTTTTCGGTTTTTTAGTGATAGTATCATTTAACCCGCTTTAATTCTCAATAGCGTGTATTGCAAAACCCGACTGGCCACACAATTCTTCATCATTGTAGCCTGACATTATTCCAGCAAAAACTTTGACTTTAATACCTCCAAGAGGGTATTGTAAAATTTATTTTAACAGAATTGTTTAATTTGGTTAAGAATTGCAGTTATTTTTAAAAAATTTTGATTGTCATATACTCACACCATATTCGTGGGTTAAACGATTCAGATTACTAGGATTTTCATTACGAATTTGAAGTACGCAAAATCACAACTAGTAAATGTTATATTCCAATTTTCAAAAATGGTATGAAACAGCTTTTGGTATTGATATTATTAAGATTTGAAAATAATTGTACGTATCCATTTTCATCTTCTTCGGGTTTAACCGATTTATCAAATATTGATATCGCTATTTTGAGTTTATTCAGATCGAAGGTAATATTCAAGTCCTCATTGTAGTCAAAAGAAAAATTTGAATTTAAAAATATATTATTTCATATAGACAATGAACTAATTAAAAAAATTAAATATTAAATGCAATAATAATTACATTTGATTACGAATAATTATGATTGCTTCTTTCGTGGGAGCAATATGCCGAGGGAGGCTTGAATAGTTAATTTTAAAAAATGAAATTTAAAACGACAGTTGACAAATTGTGCGTAAAAAGGGTAGTTGCACGCAATATCGCAAGTAATTGAACAATTTGCCTACAGATGGAGTTTTTAGTTAAAGCATTTCATGTCTATTACGTTCTCTCTGTGGAATATATATCTATCCGTATGCTGTATTCTCTTCATCATACTTCTGTTATGCCTCCCATTTGTTCTTTTTCACTCATTATTATGCATAACCACATAGCTCCTATATTAAAAGTCCCTGTATAAATACTTGCATGATTAAAAATCTTGTCATGGAAATTTTTGTAATCAAATTTCAAAATTGACCGTCTCATTTCCAAAATAAATATTTACCTTTAAATTATTTATTACTCATTGACTTATTATTTATATTTATTATCACAAAGTGATAAAAAATTTATTTTTTATCCTGAACAAGTGTCGGAAACGGGATACGATTGTTTCAAAATTATTGTTCGTGAGTCGTGTCCACAAAAGAAAGCAGTCTGAAAGGGCGAGAAGTTGTTTTTTTTTGTTCATTCAACTTGTCGTGGGGTAGTTTAATATTTCTCTGTATAAACATACAACCAAACAGTGTACTTTTGAACATACATATGGATGTGTGTAAACAACGTTCTCACACGTTGCAACGAACGCGTTCATCGACTACTATCTAGATCTTTATGGGTCGCTTTAGTTACACCCGCTGTTAAAATGGTCAAACATATCCCGGGGGTGATTTTCTACTGTTTTCATTTGCTGATTCTACTCTACTCGCTTTTAACTTTTTTTTTCGAGGAATTCCACGTCCAACAATGTCCAGAAGTGAACACAGTACTCTAACTCCAGAAAAAAACACAAATTACTTTTATTAACTGTCTACCCTCGTGGAATTTTCACATGGAAATATTTTTGGACTTTATTAAGTTAGACTTTATAGTTCAGAATACACAAACAAGTGAGTAAAATAAAAAATTAATCATAAAAAAAAAGATAATTATTTAAAAATAATAATTTCCATTAACAAGTAGACAATTTTTTTTTTTTTTTGAATCAACAATATAAGGGCGTAAAAAAATAAACTAACATATTTTCACTTGATGTGACAGCATAAAAATATGAATAAGTGTAATATACAACTACAAGTACTTGTATGTGAAGAGTTTGTCCTGGTAAACAAGGGTAGGAAAAAATAGAGGACTATTTGACCGGTAAATTATTTAGACAAGCATGTTATACGCTTATCGTTTTTTTTTATTTCGTCTGGAGTTCATCGAATGGCTGATGTATTTACGATTATGCGGGTGAGTGACGTAGTCAATCGAACAATAGCAAAGTGATGATACAACCCCACGTTGTGTGGATGTTATCCATGTCGGAAGGAGGTGCTCGTAGCTTTTTCGTGTGTGTGCTACTCTATCGTCATAATGTATGTTATATAAAAGAGTCGCGTGTCACGTAAATGATAAAAGCGTATAGAAAATACTTTTTGCATTAAAAGGCATCCAGCATTAAACATCACATATCAATATCCATAAATTTATTATATATTCGATTTAATATTTGTTGTATATATACTTGTTAAATTTGTATGAGTCATTGGCGTTAAATAGTTTTTATTTTTTTCTAAGCTCATTAAATTAATGATTAATTATAATTTTTTATCAATCAATCCGGACTTCAGATACTCATAAATTTTTACATAAATTGATTGATAAAAATTCTGATTGAATTTTTCAAAAGTGTAATTTGAAATTAGGATTTGGGCTGACGATTCGTAAGCTGAATTTTTTTCTCTATAATTTTCAAAAGAGGTTATATATATTTAATTAGACTTATCGAATTTAGATAATTGAAATTCAGACTGAAATCTGTCTCAGAGTATGTATGATTGAAATTTTATCATGAGATCCTTCATAAATATGTCGGTATTATACATACATTTTACATCAAAGAATCTCCATTGAATGAACTGACAAGACAGATAAGAGTTTGAAGGTACGTACATAAGATACGGAATATTATATTATACAAGAAATCAAAAGGACGTAAATAGAATGGGGAAATGAAGCTGGATAAAAAATTTTATCATTATTATTATTTTTCATATCAGTCGTTTACTTTGTAAAATTTTTCTTTTATTATCTTTCCTGTCTGTGATTTTTATTTATTTATTTTTTTCTCGTATACTATTAATACATGAATGATATTTACATTGATGGATCTGAATTCGGACGCAACGTTCGAGATCTGAAGGAATGAATTATGGGGACAGTTTGCAAACGATTTGTATCAACTCAAGAGAACTCTCTATGAATATTATACCAGTAGCCATAAGAGATGAGATGTGAGCATGTATATATATATATATATATATATATATATATATATATATATATACATGCGCTACCGCGTAGACCGTTCGGTCTGGCCCACGGCTAGTATGTGTATATAAATATATATACTTCCATCGAGAGAACACATCCTCGTTCGCAAACAGCAGTTTAATTTTGTATGCAAATATCACATGAAAACATACATATGTCAAGTTACATTATTTTTTTACAAACCTATCTCTTGCCTCGATGATATTTAACTTGCAAAAAAATAATAAAATCGAATCATTGTTTATGAATAATTTTTTTAAAATATTTAAATGTACCCGAGGGTTTGAGAAAATGAATTTCATTCATGATGAAGTTAATGATGTTGAGAAATAAAAATATCTTCTATACATAATAAAAAAAAAAAATAAGTGATTGAATAAATCGCATATTGAAATAAATAGAGCAATTGTCGTACCCTCATTGCTATCAAATATGATAGCGAGGAGTTTCATATAATGCCACATACATGTACATATATATATGTATACACATATGAATATAAGTATAAATATATTGTACGGGAAAACAAGAGACCCTCGGAGTTTTTGTAATTGCTCAGTATTTATAAGCGATCCTTCTCGCAGAATGACTTTAATTTTTTTCTGCAGTAAGTGTATCTATAGGTATATTGCAAAATGGTAGGTATGGTAATGCGGGCAATGGGCCATATTGACATGAACGATGCCAGCCATTAGTACAAGCGATTCTGTGAGAGTGGATTCACGGGAGTGAGTGAGTGAGGAGCTCGTAGGCCTGGACTGTTTTTAATTTCCTTGGCAAGTGAATTTTCCCCGTCGTCTCGATTCCTGTGTCTCTTCTCTATTACTCTGATCGTTGTACCGGAGGGTGGATATTGCCGGAATCACTCATAATCACATTTGTACGTGGAAAAAAAAGAAAAAGGTCGCGCACATTTATTTTGTTTCTCTGGCTTTTACCCTCTCAGTATCCTCCCACTCGCTCACTCCTATTATATAACTCCCTTAATTTTATTTTTTGTTTCCATCAATTGCTCGCTCTAATACTACTCCGTTTTCCAGGACTGGCGCACACGAGTTTTGTTATTTAATTCCGCGAGCTAGATCGCGGTGATTGTGTCCCCGGAATAAAAGCATTCGTTTATTTTCATTTCTCCCTGCTGGCTTATTCACTTTATTTTTTATTTTATTTATTTTTTACACACCCGTACATAGAACCTCGACGACAACAGCGTAGCGACGAGAATAGAGATACGGACATCTCGATATTTCTCCCGGCCTGACTGATACTTTTTTTTGCTGCTTTATTTTATCCTCGTGCCTTGTTCCATTCAATCGGCTACACCGTACTTCTTTCGTGGATTTCATTTGTTCTGAAGCAGTAGCCACGATGGCAGGCATTAATCGCCTTGTCCTTTTAGGACAGCTACAAAACGATTCAACTATACTATTATAGTGTCTATCTATACATATATGATACCGTTGTCATGATATTTATTATATTTTTTTCAAAAATTTTATCATGACAAAATAAATTGCACATTTCTGATATATTCGATGCTCATATCTTTCATTTGTGACTTTTATTAGAAATAACTCACGTCCATCGTTTGATCGGTATGACCTTTATCATTCGTTAAATTGCTTCAACTATTTTTTTTTATTCATACTTTTGATTAATAATTTTTAATATTGAAAGCTGTAATTGAAAAAAGAAAATGTTGTTAAAAAATTAAATCTGAAAACCCGCAGCTAAATAAGACATAACTCCAAAAAAATGTTTTTATTTTAAACTGGCCTATTCTACCCCAGAATTGTATTTTTAGCCACTCCCTTGTTTGAAAAAACCAGAAAATTTTTTACGAAATTTTTAAAACATCGCAATTTTTCTGCATAAATTATGATTCTACAGTTAGTCAGTGTCTTATAATTTTTTGATTTTTTTTTTAAACAATAAATTATAAAAAAAAATATTATAAAAAATTGCACTTATAGTTTTTTAAATTTCCTACATGTGCATATTTTTAGTTTTTTTTTTTTTTTTTTTTTTTTTTTTTTAATTTAATTATTGGAAAAAAAATCCGAAAATTGTTAACTGTCTGCCAACTTCAGGATCATGTATGAACTTTATGATGTCAACAATATATCGAATTAAACGAAAAAAAAAATAAGAAATCTGACAATAAATCCACCCTAGCACGTGTGACAAATCAAACTTAAAATCTCAATATACTTTAAAGTAAATGATAGAAGGGCTTGACACCTGGCCTCCGACTCGGTTGGTGTGTCAAGTGGACATTAAGTTAACCAAAATAAAAACCCACAAATAATAACAATTACGTAAAAAAAACTTAATTAATCATGATTTTAATCTCGACACAACTTGAATCCTACAAATATAAATATACGTATCGCATGATAAAATGAGGAAATAAAATTGGCATTAGCTTTAGCCGGCACGGTTAATGTCATCAAGCTATCTATATCTATCAGTATCTGTCGCTGTTGATGCGATGGCATCGTGTGTGGGACGTGCACAGGTGTTCAGCCGGTTTCGTATTGAACTCACCCAGCTACATAATGACTACTGTCGTACAGCATTAATGCCTCGTGTGCCTACGCTACTTCTGCCCATTTGTGGGCCGTACTGATTATTTTTATGGCGTTTTATTCAATTGAATTAATGGGTGTATTAATATTACACTTGTATGACACTTAATTATTATACTGGTTGCTGCGTTGAGTAATAGAACTCGGGAGTTAAAAAAAAATTGCATTCAATAATATTGCCATCGATAAAATAAAAAATTACATACAACAATACTCTATTTGAATATTTAATTTTTTTACTAGATTAATCTATGATCTTTGTCCTAATTATTGCCGATAATTATATAAATAAAACGCACTTGCGTAATTTAAAATATAGTTTTCAAAACGTTAATTGCCGCCCAGTGAAATTCGCGAAGGGTAAGAGTATCATCGGCAGCAGAAAAATATTTTGATAATGGCAGAGAATTAATGAGACAATTAATCACCATAATAATATGATAAATTATGATAATAAAAAGTAGTCGATGGCGGGTCAGAGAGCCGCATTTGGGATTAGAGAAGAAGATGTATGCCAATGGAATTTGAACAGCAATGGTGGTTTATAAATGTCACTATCGTTACAAACAGAATAGGGCAGCGGAGTTATTAAAGGACTGCGATTAATTATGTCCCCGGGTTTCGACACAATGTCCCCGGGGTGGCCATTGCCGACGAGGCTTTTCCACCCCCTCGTTATGATCTTCCTACTGTACTACCTCAACCCCACACAGCTTACTCGTGATCCCAAAGCCTATGGAGCCAACTCACCATCACACCGACACAGTATTCATTTGTATATCAATACATTTTCATTTTATATACATATAGACACTATTGTCTCCCTTGCTCGAGATTTTTCGTTGACAAGATGATGATTTAACGGGACTAGATTTGGTTTATTTGAATAGCCGAATCCTAAATATGCCACTGAATTAATTTGTTCATTATATCGTGGGTTTAATAACTACAAATAACTTTTTTATTTCTTTGTTACTTACTTTTAATATCATTTGACATTTCAATAGGGGAAGGTTCAATTTACAGAAATATTTTACTTAAATACCGATATCAAAGTTTTTCCTACTGTACGGAAAAAAATAGGCGCTGCAACAGAACAAAATCCTGTTGCAGCACCAGGATTTTCAAGTTACAGCAACAGGACACATCCAAAATTAAAATTTTTTTTCCGAATTTTGAAATTTTTCTATACTGACAAAAAAAAATTAGTACATGAAAATTGTTCCTTATCCTATTGATGCCACAAAAAAATTATGTTGCTGCAAAAGGAAAAGTCCCGTTGTTACAACAGGATTTTATCTTGTTGCTTATACGAAAAAAATGTTTTTACTGCACCTATTTTTTATTTTCCGTATAGTAAAATTATTTTTAAACAAGTAAATCTACCATAGATTTTTTTTTTCTTAATAATAGAAATGCTTCAATTTAAAAATTTATTTTCCAAAGCTAAGCTTATTATTTCTACTTACGTCTGAAGTATTGGATCACCTCATTCAGCAAAAGTGGATTGCCTTTATAAAATATAAAAAAAAAGCATTTAAAATTGATAGGTTTTTTTTAAAAATATTTTGTCCCGATGTTCCCGCTATCTCGATACCTTCTCTACTTTTATTTTAAAAAAAGACATAAAATACTATTTAAAAAAAAATATAAAACACGTTTTTACGACTTCTTATGCGGTATTTATTTTAATGAAGATGAAGAAATAAAAATGAGGTAATAATAATAGTAATAATTTAAAGTTTAGCATTTAGTAAGCGTCACTAACGCATTTTAATAAAAGATCGTAAAGTTTAAAAGGTCTGTTTACAACCTGGGGCTTTTAATGGCCTTCATGTGCATAATGTGCATAATGCTAAAGGACGAGCTTATTTATCACACAGGAAATAATGTGTACTGCACACTACTATCCTCATATCGCCTGGTTATTACGCTCGTGCTGTTGCTTTAAAGTAAACTAACCAACACACTACATAACGCAGCATAATCATAATCATACTGCGTTCAGAGCCATTTCCATATAATTTCTGAGAATTAAACAACTACTTTCTTTAACTCGGCTCTGCCATCGTAATCATTATCATAACAATTTACAATAATTAAAATCATAAACAAAATTAAATATCAGTCTCTAGAATTATTTTTTATTCATAGAAAATTCCAAAGTTTGTTTAATATCCGCAACATTGTTTGACTTATTAAATCTTATAATATATGAGAAATTCTTATATTAATATAATTTATATTATATATGGGTATATATGAGAAATTCCACTTTAATTTTCAAAGTTAATTACAACGAGGTTGCCTTTGATAACAAAAGCTGAATTTTTGAGGTAATAAGAGTTATGTTGAATTTAATTTTAAATGAACTTGAATTCTCAAACTGAATGCATCGCATTGTTTTGAGATCATATTAATAATGAGAAATTTTTTAAAAATTAATTTATGAATTTTCCAAAAAAAAATTAAATAAGTGGTAATTTTTATGAATGCCCATTTTGTAAAATCATCTAGAAAAGTAAAAGACAAAATTAGCTGTTACTTTGATAATTATTCATTAAAGTAATAAAATAAAATAAAATAAAATGAAATCCAAGAAAATTATTTGTATTTGGTCGTCTGGTAACTAAACGAGCGCTAAACTCGTGAAAACATCCCTTGGGCAATATCCTTGCTCGCAAATCACAGCTTAGCTTCGTCGTCCGTGCGCACTACCCGTTTATACACAGAGAAACCCACACAATGTAAACTTTTAGTGTTATAGCGAATATTTTATGACGATATTGTAAAATTAAAAAGCGTCGCTGGCACCCTACTCAAGCATCAGCCCAAGTGTTCGGCTTCTGTCTGGTGTGATAATAAGGGGTGTCGTAACCCGTAACACAGCAATACCGAGAGCAGTATCCGAGGATGAAGATGATCAAGGTCCTAGATTTTTTTTATTATTTAATACAACCCAGCCTAAGATCCTTCGGGTCTTTTTTCATCACACGTGTATGTACACCATATGCCCCCACTACAATAATAACCATATACTTTAGCTTACTATATATATGTGTCGATATCAAAGAACTAAAACCCTCAATAGTACGGTTTTAAAGCGAATTTTTTAGGGGAACGGCAGACCGCTATTTGACTTTCATTACGTCTCATATGTGAAGGGCTAAATTTATCGGACAGATTTAACAGATAAGCGAATCACGTAGCAGCAAAAATAAAGTTCATGTGCTCCCTGTTATTGTTTGTTCAATCTTCATACTATACATACATATATTTATATATACTAGTGGCAATTGGGTTTTCATACTAAATTTTTCAATCCGTATCAATGCAACATATATAAATGTCTCTTTGTACTTGTAGATATATTTGGGTTTCAAATAATAATGTGTGCATGTGTGATCGTAAATCAAATGTGAAGGGAAATCTACAGATTACCGTGATAAATAAAGCTTCATATTGCACGTGCACTCTGTTCAATTATCTAAGTACATTATTGACAGTATGCTTGCAATATTTGGTCCTTTAGAATTTAATATTTATGACATTTGTATATATATATTGCGTATGACCAAGATAATTATTAAAGTCAATTAGGATGAGTAACTTTTTTTAGTCTAGCAGAATTGAGATTCTTGTCGGGCGCGAAAAAATTAATTCTATTCCAGTGGCAAATTCTTTAGGGACTGGTTGAATCAATAAAATAATAATTAATATGAAAAGTCAAAATATTAACATAACTACATCTTAAAGACACTGAAGCTCTGTAACCATTAATTAGTGATGTAAATACGAAAATATTTATCTTACATCAAAATTTACTTTTGGTAATAGAGGTTACGAAACAATAGAATGAGGATAGCGTATTGTGATGAATAAGCGAGAATAATCACAAGGGGCTTCACATTTCTCTTGTTATGCGAGAACATACTCTCTCAGTCTTATTATTGAGGGTCGTCCATGCACGTTCATACGCACGTACATACGCACGTCACACAAGGTTCCAAGTCCTAAATTCTCTCTTAAAGCCCGACTGACAAGGGAGCAATTTGCCAGTTGTTTAAGTACCAAGTGTTAAGTGCTCTGTCGTTTATGTTTCGCCATTATTGTTTTATGTTTTCGACGCCCCCATTGCTCTCGCATCGGTTTCCTCCGCGTATCTTTACGCACAACCGCGAACACACATATATATATGTGCAGATATACATCAAAATTGCAATGTAATTTAATGATGCGAGAATAGAACTGTTAGATTTTTCGATTACGTCTTACTATTACCGATTAAAATTACTTAGGCTTTATGCGGCAACTAAACTAAACACTAAAAGTAAAAAACTTTAGCACTAAATATTATGATGCCAAAGTCATTTAGAAATCTTAATGCTCTTATCTGGCTAAAAAATTTTGAAATGTCTACATCTATACCCAAAAAAGTTGCTGTACTTACTATGATGCTTGAACATCAAAATTTGACTTATTAATTAAAATTTTAAAAAATGAGAATGCATTATGTCAAAGTAGTGTTGTTGCTATTATTATTATTGTTGTTATGAAACTCGATAAAACTTAGAGTAGATGTGAATAAATTATATATTGTGAAATGGTGATGAGAAAGCATTGACGTGCTAAAGTGTGTAGAGCGTATGTATGACAGAAGACGAAATTTAAGCGAAAATTTTGTTGAGTTAAGATTTTCATGGCTGCATTTCAGCATGGTAGTAAAGCAAAGTTTAATCATCTGTCGGATTAACACGTGAATTTCATTTGGTTTTACGACTTTTCGAGACCCCTACTACTCTGTGGACGCATAAGTTTTCGGGGGAGTTTTAAATCTCAAAGTTTAAATTTACGGATTTTATGCTGATACATGCTAATATCGATTAATTTTTTAGTGTTAAAGAGTATTCATTTATGAAATTAATTGAATAGTTAATTTTTCAAAGAGAAAAATTATTTTTTTAATTCATTATTATTTAGTGCACACAATTAATAGCCATAGTAATTTTTTTTTATTTTATAGACTAAAATCGTGGGAAATAAAATTCAAAATTAATTTTTTTTTCTAGTGATATATTTGTATTGGTATATACTATTGTAATAGGAAGTTACAAAAGTAAAAAAAAATTTTATCGTTTGGGTAAACCGTGAAATGAATAAAAATAACAGGGCAAATTATTTTTCTTTGTTTTTCACAATTTTGAATACTGAAGCGCATAAAAAATTGACGTAATAATACTTAAAATAATTAAACGTATTTATCTAAATGTAACATTTAGAAGCATCTGTTACACTGATAAAAAATGTAATTTTTCACTGTTCTCCATACTGTTAAATTAATAGGAAAATATGAAAAAAATAATTGAAGCAATAAAAGTAAAATGTAAAAAAATAATTTGATACAATATGAATGAATAAGCGGTGAGTATAAACATATCTCTTGATACATTTGCGGACGACGGTGGCACTCACGCACTCACGCACGTACAGACGTCCCAGCACGTTTTGACCCCCGTACACATCTATTGTTTCTACCATACACCCGCATATCCAACGCAATATATCTCCAGAACCCTTATTGCTGAGGGTAGTTTGTCATGTTAATTTCGCTTTCGCGAATCCGTGAGGGTGGCTGAAGCTTTTAACGCACTGCCACCGTCCGTTTCTTTCTCTCATTCTCTTCCTCATCCTCATCCACGTTCTCGTTCTCATTCTCGTCATTTCTCTTCTCTTCTCTTCTCATCGCTATATATATATTTATATTTATACTTCCACATATATACACAACTATTACCACTACCTTTACCCTTCGGTCTCACGTATATTTATATACCGAGTCAGCGTCATATCCGAGAGATGCAAATCTATCCCCGACGACGCCACCGATGAAAGGGTTAACTCAACTGTCGGTCATTAATATGCTAATAGTTTTCGAGTTTCGAGATTCTGGCTTATGAGAGTTATTATCGCTGCGTAATGACCCGAGAGCATTTTTAACGGAAGGGTTACCTCGTGGTTCCGGTCCACGACATTGTATACATTTTTTTATTTTTTATTTATATTTATTTTCATTCAACTTGATATTTATTATCTCAGCTCAACTACATTTATATCCAATTTATTTTTATTTACTGGAGCTTGATGACGATTTATTTTAGATTTTTTAAATAATCATTTATTTTTAGTTTCCTTCTATTTATCGAATACAGTACATAGATAATTAAACTGTGTCCATAAATTTTGTATATAAAATTTTTGAAGACCGAATTATTAAATTAGTCATTCATAAAAATTGACAAAAAATTTTTACAGCCAAAGTAAAATTCAAATTTATTTCATTAATTTTTTTTACTACAAAAAAAAAAAAAAAAAAAAAAAAAAAATAAAAATAAAATAAAATAAACGAAGAGTGCAACTAGTCGATAACTCGTAAAACGTCAAGGACATTAAACTAACTTGATCGACGTCCCCGAAAAATTAGCATTCCAATTTGACTTTTAGCCCGACCCCGCTCGTAAACTTTGATAATTAACGTCTTTCCCTATCGCCCGGTCGCAAGAGCAAACGCAGCTTCCTTCGTTCACTTGCAAGCCTTCGTGTCTTTGTCTTGATATAAATATACATATATATGTATACGTAATCTCATTACTCAGTGCGACTTATAAATGGTTATTAACTCGGAAAGGCTCGTTATCGCAATTTAAACGTTCGTAAAATGTAACATTCTTTCTTGCTCTCAGATCTGCTATTACAGGATCAACCCGTGACTTTTTAATAGCAAGATACATCTTTTTTTTTTGCTAGCATCTTAACAATTTGTAATCCACGATCTCTTTTTTTTTCTGTTCTTCATCACTTTTTTAACTTTTTACTCTTATATTTAACCTTTTATGCGTGTTTGTCAAAGTGTATTTTTGCGACAAAGTACTGGCAGTAAAATTATGTAAGTTAAAAGTTGAGAATTAAAAAAAAGTTAAAATTAAATGTAAAACGAAAAGACTTGCTTTTGATGCCTTAATTCCTGGTTGTACAGTAATGAGGAAGTTCAACGAAGAGATCCTTTCAAGAATACTTTTATCGTTGCCTGGATTTGATAATTATGAGGATTATTTTCCACTTTTAGTAATAATACATAAAAAAAAATAAAGTATAAAATAAAGAATTGGGGAGTTATACTTATCACCAGACCGCAAATTAAAATTTAACAAATCCGCTCATTAAAATCTAGTGCCTAAATATTTTTTTATTTAGTCCTTTTTGCTGTTATTCATTATTTATTATTTTTTTTTTGTTTTCGTTATTAAACGAAAACAAGTCAAGGTGATGAGAAAACAGAGCAGAGAAAGAGGAAAAGAGGCAAGAGAAATTTGAAAGACATGATCGTGCGAACGCACTTGACTTTGTGTCGTCGATTTTAATTGAGCCACCGAGCAGCTAGAATCCTAATTAATTTAAAACCCAAGTTAATTAGCGAGTTTTAATTGACCCTCGTGAGAACCCTCGTCGTGACGGTTTTGGCTCCTGTGACCGAAACCCAGCAACCCGAGCTGAATATTCACGATACAATCGGAAACCGCAATCATGTCTAATCTACAATCTGATTAAAATAGTGCATGGGTAAAATGGTCTCCTAAAAATTACTCTACACTTTTTTTTACTCTGTTCCTTTTTCGCCAAATATGACATTTGATTCCAACATGACCTGGCGATTGAAAAAATTTTGAATCTGGGGTAAAATGGATTTTTTAAAATCTTGTAAAGTATTTACAGAAAATCTGATGATTCCTAATTGACTTGATATTTATTTTTTATTAAAAATTTTAAAAGATGAATTTCGTCGCATAGAAATTAATTTATTATTACGTACATCTAATTTACTTATTGAATATTCATGAATAAAATAATACCAAGTACTTAAATAAACAAGGAGCTTAAAGTACTCAAGAATTACTTAAAATAAAATAAATAATTGGCTTCTTATTATAGTCCTTAAAGCGACTGCAGAACAATAATTGCCAATTATGCTAATAATTGCACGAATCTTATTACTAAAAAAAAAAAAATAGATTCTGTAGAAGCTTATCTCCAAAAAATAAAAAAAATTCGCTTCCTGAAACAAAATTATTAAATTAAACGATCTGTATCTTGATATATTTATCTCATTTTATTACATCAGATTGTCATTCTAAAATTGGGTGTCTCGCTCCGACATCCTTATACTTGTGGCACTTGTACTTGTCCTTATGTCCCACGAGGCACTTTGCCCCGCGTTACACACAAGGGTTCACTCCCGCAACTACACCCGCTCTGTAACGCCATGGCAACCCCTATGTAATAATTATGCTTTTCTTTTTATGTCCGCGTCATTTCATTGGTTGTATCTATGTAAAAACTTGAACCTATATAACAAGACGGCATTATTATCGGAATCCCGGGAAGGACGTAAGTATTGTATACATTGCGATCTACAAAGAGGGAGTTCATCCAAAAACTTAAATCGGGGGTTGTTAAATAAGGGTCGATGCGATTTAAAGGCATCTAGCTAATCGGAATCTACATCCCCTACTTTTCAATTTATATGCGTGAAATTTTTTTTTTTATACAAATCACTGGTAATTTTACAAAAAAAAAAAAAAAAAAAAAAAAAATGATAAGTTATCAAAAGCTCAAAAAGTTATTTCTTTGCTGTAGAAAATTTTTTCTTACCAATAATTTTTTTTACGCGGTTAAATAATAATAAATATATGACTTATTAAACTTTAAATTATTTTGAATTTTCAATTAATTAAATTACAGTCTGCCTGAGGGTCTGCACAGAGATAAAATTTTTCAAAAGATGTTTTTTTACAGAAAGTGAGCTTGAATAAAATAAATAACTACACAGCAGTGATACCCAAGCCTCGTTATTCATATATAAATGCAAACCAGATATAGTAAACGACTCTGCAGTAAAGTATTAGATTTTCAACGTCTCGACAGTGGAAGCATTGAGAGCCAGAGGTATCGTCTGCTGGTAGGGTTGAGAGGGGAATCTAAAGTCTGTATACTCTGGAGACGAGGGTATACAATCTCAGAGTGCAACAATCGCACGCATCATAATGTAGTAATGTAGTAAGTAATATAGCGAGTAAAAGAATAATAAAATAGTATTTGTATAGAATGTATGTGTGTATATAAATATGTAATGGTGCTTTTCACAGAGTTATATCGCGACTTGCGCCACGTAGTCGCCCACGCCGGGAGGTAACACGTTTCGCGCACGTTCCACCGACTAGAGGTTTGTAATCGTATGGAAATAAGGTGCTAAGAAGAAGTTAAGGCAACTATGTTTGTTCAAGTGGCGCCAGTCGCCTAGTCATTCTTTTTTTATTTTTTTTTTTTTTTTTTTTTTTTTATGGCTTTAATTTTTATCCATTTGACAATTTCATTTCTATGATTGTATTATATGTCTAATAATAAATTAAATTAACAATGCAAGTTTTAATAGCCGACCCGAATTACAAATTGGGTCAAAAGTTCTCCTGCAGCGATTTCTCAAAAGCAGCCGCCTTTCCGTTGGTCACGACCTCGGACGTATTTTAATAGCAGACAATTTATAGTCTAAATTTACGAAAACAAGGCTCTTTTGATGTATTTTAAATAGGAAAAATTTTATTGTACGGATTGGATACAAAAGAAAATATTTCTGTGGAGTACAAAGACTTTTTGATACAGGTTACTAACCAGAACCAGTTTTCATTTTATTTAATATAGTTGATTCTCGTTTTGTGCAAGTGGTTGAGTGGGCGAAATGTTTCTCATAAATTTTCCAGTCACACTGCTGTCAAACTCACATTTATTTTAAATAAAAATAAACCAGCGAATAAAATACATGTACATTATAACAAAATGTAACTTGAATTTTTTGACAAGATTTATCAAGTACCAAAAATGGTCATCATCAAAAATTATTTCTTACGCTTTTTTATTTTATGTCAGGGCTTTATTCCACCAAAGCTGTGTATACGAGATTATTCACGTCGTACCCGAGATCATGGGAATAAATTCCTTGAGTCTTTTTAAAAGTTACACTTGAAAAAAAAAAAAAATTCAAATCAAATGAAACTTATCAAAATATTTTTAAAATTTGTTAATTTTTTTTTATTGCAATTCAATGTTGGTATTCTGTGTTACAGAAAATTTCAGGCAATAATTGTCGAGGAAAACTAAAAAAAAGTGCAGCTGCAGTATCAAAAAAATTTCCAATTTCCCGACAGAACTAAAAAATATTTTGGAACAAAATTTTTGAACAGACATAAAATAATGATTTTCTTCTTGCCGCTATTAAAAAAAATATTGTGAAATTTTTTTCGAAAAGATTTATCAAGCAAATGATTGAGATGATCAAAGATTATTATTATTTATTGAGTAATTCAAGTCGGTGTTCAATTTCGCAAAAGTCGCGTCTGGATTATTTACGTCGTGACCAAGACGATGGAAATTTCTTTCCGCCTTTTCAATAAAACCCCGGGAAAAAATAAAAAAGTCTTCAAGTAGACCGAAGCTGACTACCATCAAGAAAAGTATATAAAGAATAAATATAAGTGCTCGGATAAAAATGGAGGATGGCATCATCATCAAGGGGGACGGTTTTAAATATTTTTTTATTTAAAGTATGGAGAAGAATATATAGAATGGGATAGAAAGAAAAATGGTAAGAAACCGGTGTATAGGTTGAGTTTAGAGGGTTGTTTGGAATTGTTTAGGGGCTTGTCGGGTATAATCACTGCGGCATTTTCAGGGACCTTACACGACTTATTTTCCTTCTTTTCCTTCGACAAGATTTTTTTTCTGTCCTTTGTCTCAGATCCTCTGTCCTCGTTGACGGTGCACTTTACCTCTTCTCCGACTCAAGAATCTTTCACAAGACACCCTCGTACACCCTACAATACTACTCTTCATTCCCTTCATCGCCTTCCTCATCGTCCCCTTACACTATTTTCTCGGCGGTGGCGGTGGCACTGGCATTGTGTCCCTTTCAGTCCCAAGGGATTGTAGGACCAACACGCTGAGATATCGGATCTATTTTTTAAGCCGAGGGTGCTGAGACTTTACACTTCTTCTTGCAAGAAGAGACGTTATGACAGTGCTAGAGCTAGAGTGAGATGAAAGTGTGCTGAGACGATAGAAGAATGTTGTGCGTTAGCTCGGCTGGCTAGATGGCTGCCCAACAAGGGATGAAAAAAGTTTAAAGAAAAAAAAATAAAGTATACGTCTCGAGGGGTGAAATCAAGCCGCGAAGAAAATTAAAATGACGAACCGAAGGCTTGGATTCTCTTCTGAAGTGAAAAGATCTTCAAGATATTCATGCGAATGTTCTTCTTATTTTTTTCGTCTTGTTATGATACTTTTCTTCAATACTTTTAAAAGATTACATTTATTTTAATGTTTTACGCATCTCTTTTTTTGTAATGGCGCGTTTCAATCTGAATTCAATTAAAAAAAAAAATATTTTTTCTTAGTTAAAAGGACAGCAAACGTGAATGGGTCAGTTCACTACTATCTCCATTAATTATAATTTAATAAATATATCAGCAGTTTTCATTTTAATTTAACAGCCATATTCATATTTTTTCTCCATAAAAAATTTTGAAATTTACTACGGCGTTAATTATCCAGGATGTCTTACTAAATACAATAGTCCTCTTATACCGCAACTAAAAAATATTAAATATCACTTTATTAGCAAATCGCTTAATTTAAAATCCTCAGAATCATAATGTCAGCCGATAAAATAAATCACATGCTCGTAAAGACCATCCGTCATGTCTTGGTGCATTCGCCACACCAATAATGACGTGGCCATCAGCTCTTTATAATATCTCTCCATATACTCATACATATGTATATATACATCCATTGAAAAGTATTTTTATTAGATGTGTACTGGTTTAGTGTAGTGTCGCTGCGGTTGTAACATAGTTTAGTGCCAACGCACGAATGCTTAGGCGCGATGTGATCCAGTCGACAGCCTGGCTATATTTCTTTATTTAATGTTGGCAGTAACGCCTTGATGGCAATCCGTTTTTATTCTTACGCTGAGTCAGCTTTACAAAGGTACGCCATCATCAACATCATCATGCCGACTTTTCAGAACCCTGTCTCCAGATACCCACTTTTTTCTCTTATATATTTATATATAATGCCCAGCATTTATATTATCCCATATTTTTTATTTACTATTTCATTGTAATAAACGAATTGTAATAGTCTACTATGACTTTAAAGTTCTTCTTCAAAGTAACAACGTCCTCATTTTATTTATTTTTTTATTTTTCAATAATATATTTTTTATTTTTTACATTTATAAATATATCTTATATAATATATTGCTAAATGATATTGGGTTATTGTATTTTTTGCAATTGTACTTAAACAAACCTCCATAAAACTGAGAAAGTTTTTTATGGGTTATTATACGCGGTCGCATATACAAACCAATAAAATGGAAAATAATATTTTTCTACCGAGTATTGTACGTTTTCTGTGCAACCAATCCCTTTAGCTATTCTTATATATAGATATATATTTTTTATATAAATATAAAGATATATATTCACCAGTTGTTTCGCTTTATAAGACGAAAATATAAGCAATAGTACGAAGCGGTGGAAATTGTTTGCATTTATCCGGCATATTTTACGATATATTTATTTCTCTGGGCTGTCTTTACTCGGCTGTCAGTCACACAACAGATGCTACTGAAAAACGCGGACACCAGTCAAGTAAGCTGGATTTTTGGTAGGGTGTGCACGATGCTAAGATATAAGGAAGAATATATACCGAAAAAATAATCTATATATCACGTAGCAAGTCGAAACATAAAATGCACGTTAGTAAAAGATCAAATACTACCAAACCACTAACTCTGCTGACTAGTAAAGAGTATGATCGGCGGATAGGATTGGGGTGGGTTTTTGACGTTTCTCTTTTTGGTTACGGCACCACGGAATTTACTGAGCGATCAAAACGTTATGGGTTTATCAATATTTACCAGATACATATACACATAAATATATATTTTTTCATAGTAATAATTCTGTTAAAAGCATTTTTTATACAAATATACATATTGATCAAATAGAAAGTTGACAAGGCGGAGGTAAAATGAGATATTATTTTAATGAGAATTTTTTTTTTTATTTAAAAAAAAATTAATTGGTTGTTTTTATGGGAAAATAGGTTAAACTGGTCAGTCGAAGCAAAAATATTTTACAAATACTGTAAATTTTTGATTCGGATGAATATTATTTTGAATAAAAAATTAACTTAAAGTAATTGATGATTAAATATTCATATTGCCTCATCACAAACAGGGAAGTCTACGGTTTCCGTGACGCCGTCAAATGACCGCGAATCCTTGTAGAACTTGACGAAATAAGTCTTTTTTTCAAATAGCCGTAACTTTTTCAAAAATGGGCTAATTCAGACGTTTTTCTTTGTTTTTTTTTTTTTTTTTTTTTTTTTTTTTTTTCAAAATTTTCATCTTTAAATGTAGTTTTCGGAAAAAAATACAAAAAAAATTTAAGATATTAAAATCAATAAAATTTTTTACTTTTTTTAAAAAATCAAATTTTTCCCAAAATCCATTTCTCTCGAAAACTAAGCGAGATATCGAAAAATTTTATTCTTTAAAAAAAGTTTTCTTTTGTTGAGTTCTATCGCCATGGAAACCGTATAATCCCCCATAAACATAAAAATGCGAAGAGTTAGAAAAAAATTTTTATATCTAATTATCTTCAACTGAAAAATTCAATTTAGCATTTTTAAAGTGCGGTAAATAATTTTTTTTAATGGTGTTTCATTTTGCCCCGATTTTTCCGATATAAAACAGCACGAGCATCACATGATTTTACAAAAAAGTTTTTCTTATCTACTTAACCAGTTGATACCCATAATCTAAAAGGATCATAAGACTTTTGTATATCATCTTTAAAGCTCTTGTTTTATAATATTATTTTTATAAAGCGGTGGCGCAATGCGGAAGCTAATTTCCTTTTCGCATTGGATATTCACGGTGGGACGTTAACACGAAACCATCCAAGACCGTGTCTGCTGTGCAATAAGTTATTATTGAGCGTATGTGTTATTTGCAAGCTCGCGACGGTGTTTTATGTTCACTGGCTATTCCTCGGTTTTTCGTATGGCGCAAGGATATCCATATATAAAGAGTGAAATATATAGTGTGTATTATACACTAGCCAGTTTTCTATTTTATTTCTACCACATATAATATTTATTTCACTCCCCTGTTGGGTTTATCACTCACGCAGCCCGTTAACGCGGTTACTTGACGACGTCTTGGCTTTTCGAGTATACAGTCTCTTATCGTCAGTAAAAAAAAAAAATAAAATATATAAAGAAAAAATATAAAATGACGTACTTATGCTTGAAAACTTTTTACCTTATATATATTTTTTATTTTATTATTAGTTTTTATTGACGTAAATTTTTTTGTTCAAAAAAATATTTTTTTTTTATTTTCATTTTTGAATTCTGGAATTATAAATTCACGAATAACCATTTCGTCCGGTTAGCCAATTAACCCCATAATTTATTTAAATGGCAAGTAAACTTTATCGAACAAATAACAATTTTTACTTTTAAAATTGTGGCTTATTCTTCCCCGTTTCTAGTAAATATAAGAATCGAAATAAATTTTAAGATCTATTATATATTTTTGGTTAAAACTTTTGGTAGCATAAGTTCGTGATCTTTTATCTGTTTCCATCACGCGGAAACGTGCTTTAGTATCCGATGCGATTCATTGAAGAAGAAAAAGACATTGGAGCATCAAGGACCGAGAAGCGAGTAATAAAAAAAAAAAAAAAAAAAAAAAGTAGAATTAAAAAGGGGAGTCTGATCGCGCTTTTCGAAACTCCCAACCGGAATGCAAATGACTTACGTATCCGGGCTTTAGTTCCTGACTTGTTGACTTCCTGGACACACGAGTTCTACTCTTATTTTATGTTGTAGCTTGAGCTCGAATGTGCTTAAAGAACAATTTAAGAGAGGGTGAGATGAGATGCGAAGTAAAGCCTTTTTGCCCAATTCAGTTAACTACCCAGCCAGAAATAATAAAATGCAGATTCGTTTTTGATTTTACTCTTCAGGCTTACGACGCTGGATTGTTTGCTGGCTGGCTGGTTGACTGGCTGGCTGGTGCTCTACCGTCACCCCTAGATATAAGTCGACTCGATTCATCCCTGCTGTTAACCCCGCAGCTCTTGTCGGGTACTTACGTCCTCGGTTTTTTGGCATTTTTTAGCCACGGCAACTTTTTTACGGCCACAAGTACTGGATTCGAGCAGCCTCGTCGTTATCCAGCTCGTGCTGGACGAGTTCTCTTTTTTAACGAGCTTCACGAGGATTTTTCGAGATACGCTAGGATAATGTAAGATACGTTCAAGATGTGACGGCTTTTTAACGTTTTCGCGTCTTGGAAAAAGGGATTAAAGTCATATTTTTATTTATGTACTTTTTTTTGCGTTTGTACTTGCAAAGTAATGAAAATTTTTCTCGTTTATCGTTCATTTTTTTTTTTTATCAACAGATATTCATTGAGAAGTATTTCATATATTATCTATACTTCTTGTTATTTCAAAACAAGGTACAAAATAACTTTTTCAGTCAATAACAACAAGAAAATAATTTTCTTCATCAGCTTGTCCCTCCTTAGTTCCTAGTGTGACCGTCCTGGTAATGAGTCAGTTTTTTTTTAGCCCTTCGTATAATATTTATATTTCTAAGAAAAGTAATAAAATGAACTAAAAACAGTCCTGTTATTAATAAAAAAAAAAATACTAAGAGAATAAATAATTTTTTTCCACAGACAATAATTACCGACTGACCTCCATATCATCAAAAAAAAATATCTCTTTAAAATTTCAAATATTGCAACATAGGGGAGGGCCGTGTGAAATAAGGACTCTAAGAAAAAAACGCTTTTTTTTATTCCAAGTATTTTAATTCCTAATTTTTGATCAAATTAAAACAAGACAAATTTTGATTTTCCATTTTCTTTTTTTTTTTTTTTTTTTTATTGCCTTATATATCTGTGTTTCCTTTGAACTTTTTATTTGAAGTTGACAATAAGACTACAGAAAAACGATAACTAGAAAAAAAAAAATTTTCACAAGAAAATAACTAAACTGAAGTAAAATTAAAAAAAAAAAAGTAATGCGTAGTTGCAACTCGACATACATTGCCGAGTGCATCAAGTACGATATTGACCTAGTGAAAGAACTCCATCTACCCTCGCGTTTGCGAATGAGAGTGCATATCATCCCTGCGTTCATTATTAACGCCCGTGTACTTTGGGGTGGCTTTCGTTAAATTACTAGGTAGGTAGGTAGGTAGGCCGTATGAAAAGAAAAGAGGTATAGAGGTAAGGAGGGATATGTACTATACAAGTTCGTCATCTCTTTTTTTTACTCACTCGCATCCACCCTCTTTTTTTCCTCCACTTCTGCAGATGCACTCCTAACTTACGCACTTTATCCGGCTCCCCTAGATTCATCACATCCATAAATACATACATACATTTACACATATATCTCTGTGCATATATATTTTATACACATATATATCTATAAATATAAGCAAGTGGGCCAGTGGGCTACTGCATCAAAGATGCATTTTTTAACCCCATGCTATTTTTAACGATCCCCAAGCACTCGAGTCTTAACTACAGGCGTTTCTTTGTCATGTAGGTTTAAGCCTTGAATATTTAATTTTTAATAAATACATTAGCAAGAAAATTAATGATTGTGTTGAGTTAAATTGATGAAAAATTGATGGATAAAATTATGCATGTTTGTTGGTAGTTAGTTTTGTAGTTGGTTAATTGCCTATGCACTTGAGTTTAAAACAAGAAACGAGAAACAGAGTAGAGCGAATGAGGACGTAAGTTAACAAGATGCGTGGGTGGATTTAGGGTTGAATATGAAGTCAAAGGGGGTGAGGAATGACGGAAGTACCGCGAGAACTTTTGGAAAAGCATATTTCCTTGGGGTAACTCAAGGCTTTTAGAAATAACTGTACGGAGTTAGACTAATTTAAATATCAGTTTGGCGGTACGGAAAGGAAAGAGTGAATGAGGGAGTCTGAGGTAGAAGAGCAAAGAGCAAAGAGGATGTAGGGGTTAGGGGTGGCTTGTAAATCTATCAGACATATACAAATTTATGGGTGAGACGTGTATGGATGTTTTATTTAGTAGCTTACTCTCTTTATTTATTATCATTATTTTTTTTTTTTTTTCAGTTACTCGTTTTGCTTTCATCTTTCTCACTATTTACAAGTAAAGAGGATGTCCTATGTAAGAGTAGACTGTGAGACTGTTTTTTGTGTTGTATGTTTTGTATGTACGTATAAGGTGACTCATGAATAAAATATCAGTGCTAATGCCTTGGGCTGGGCGTCGCCTTTTTTAACCCCAAAAAAATGGAGCCTGTGAAGGTTAAAAAAATATCTTAAATTATTAACGATAAATTGGAAAAATAATTTCTTAATTTTTTAGACTATGTATTTTTGGATGCGACGAACAATAAAATAAAATAAAAAAGCTGTTTGATGAATTTTATAAAAAATATATTTTTTATGTAGTGGAATTTTTTTTTTTTTATTTTTAGTGATCGACTTGCCCCACCCTCTTATTGTTTTTTTTTAAATAGTGTTTCGCACATCGGGTTTTTTTATATTATTTTTAAAAAAAGTAATAAAATTTTGGCAGCCGTATAAAGATAAAAGTTATTTTAAAAAATTAATGTGGTGATTGCCTGGCGGTAATTAATCGCATAAAAAATTCAAAATTATAAAAGTAGGTAACAAATGTGTTCTGTAGATATTAATTTTGATTGGGCAATCGTAAAAAATAATTGATGAATTTTTTTTACTAGCTTTATGTGTGTGCACTGTGCAATGAATGTCAGATAAAAAAAAATCGATTTTAGATATCGGATCACTCGTAAATCTCGGGTTAACGGTGTATAGTACGATAGCCGCGTGTATAACGACGGGCATCGCGGATACGACGTTTTACGACTCTATTTTCGATGCACCGTCGGCGAAACTTTACGTGCGGAATATGCTAAATCGTGTGCCCGCGGAAAAACTACAGCCGTGTTTCCTCTCAATGCAAATTCCTGGCGACGAGTTGAGTTGAGCTGAGTTGACTCTCCGAGTGTTTTACGTACAGAAGAGAGTAGATCTGAGTGTAGAAGCTCTTGAATGATCTAATGACGATCTCTCTCAATAGCTAAGCTGCTTCACTACCGCTACCGCTTCTAGGGCGCAAATCGTTTGGACCAATTTTACTTTTTTCTTTATTTTTTTTAACCCTCATTCTATGGATTTTTTTTTTTTTTTTTTTTTTTTTCAAACATTCACTTCTCATCCCCACGAGTTCGTCTCGCTTCGCAGGAGAATTTCTACGATCTGTTCGGTTACTACATACCAGAGCTTGATGCTGCTGCTATTCGAATGCAAAGCGAGTCGTATCACTTTGCCGTAGAATCAAATAGAATCTTCTTTTTTTTTTTTTTTTTTTTTTTTCAAACTCGACGAATCACTATTCGCCCTTTCATTGCTTCACACGACTATTTTCTCAAGTCATTTGGTGGCTGGGTATTTCATGAATAATGAAGAATAAACCGTGAGAAATATGAGTTCTATGTTTATTTAATAAATTTATGGAAATTTTATATTTTTATTTTTTTTTAATTCTAGTAAATTTACACAAAACATTTTAAAACTTTTAAAAATATTTCCAACACCTCCAACGACCTCAAATTAATAAACTTTTTTTAAAAATTCAAATTTGTATATTTCAAGACACAAAAGAAATAAATTGATAGCTATTTATTTAGTAAGAAAAAGAATCCAATTGGAGATTTATAGTTCCATACATCACATGTTAAAGATAACAAATCAATTGTCGAACAATCAAACAAATAACTTAATTCACTTGACATACGTTCATTTATTACAAGGAATTTTTTGTCAGTAGTCTCACTATTCGACAAACACCAGGGCAACTTAGTCATCACAATCATCGTCCACTTTCGTTCTTCTTTTCTCTCTTTCTCTCTTTTTCTCTTGCTCTTCCTATTTATGTAGAAACTCAGATATACCAAAGAGCCGTACAAACAGCAAGGCAATTCGATTTATCGAGAAGACATCAACAAATGACTATAGCTTTACCACAGGTCGAGGGTCAAAGTCCAAGCTAACGATAAGGGCGAACTTACACCTCTTTTCTTTCACTCTCTTACCCTCGATCACGTCCACTTTATCCACTTTATCCACCTCACTGTTTACCCGGTTTATTAGCTTTTCCCTCGGGCGAAGGTGTGTAACTTACAAAAATAAAAAAAAACATCAAGGATATCGTTGCTGCGGCAACTCATACAAGACAACTCAAGATAAATTGCTATCTCATTCTATTCTACAAAATTGCTTTCCTTTATCATCGATTGTTATCAAATACTTTATCACCCTCACAAACAATCTAAAAAAAGAAAAAAAAAAACTTACAAACAAATGAATTAATTAATGAGAACATTTAAAGTTAAAAATGATTCCATATTAATCAAAGCATGAACAGAGAAATACACTTGGACAAATTTAATAGATAAACTCTTACTCTCGCAAGGTAGCTATAATTTATCCCTTATTTTAATTCCTCCATCTCGAATCCAACATATCCGGTTTAATATTTATCGCGTAATAGAATATGACCCAAGTGCTTGGACGAGAACGGTACGCGTTTACGCGGTTGGTTAACTCAGGAAGCCCGAGGAACATAAACTCGAAAACTAAATCCAACTAACCCAACTCAACTACATACTCTACTCAGCTATCCTTGTGTGTTACACTCTGAGCTCTTCTACTGGTCCTGCAATTCTTGTCTGTAGTCAATCCCACGTATTAGTATGGATACTATGATTCTCTTGTACATATTCTGTCTATACATTTATCTACATTTATCTATCTATTCGTCTATATATATGTATATATATTTTAGAATGTACATGTTGGAGAAACCATGATGTTCATAGTGTAGGTTAGTCTACGGCAACTGTAGACTTTATCACATTTATTAGCGTTTCGTGCTTAACATCCGTTCAATATCACGATGTATTTCTGTGTGATATATAGTTAGTCTTGGACGTGAGCTATTTCAACCACCGTTACGGTTATTCACAAATAATTTCGTTTTCATAAATTAAATGTTATTTATTTTATAGTTTACTAATTTAATAAACCGAAGATTGAAAAGTTATAAAAAATAATTTACGATACGAAAATATCTAGTCCATAAGATTAATTAATTTTTCACGCAACCTTTTTTGTGATTATTCTAAGTTTAGATACACATTAACTCATTGAATTGCACACTTCAAGCGCGAAAGCGCTGAGTGTGCTTTATTAGCGCTTGATTTTTTTCGGATATTTCACTCACTTTCAAGCTTCTCTACACTTTTTAAAGTATATTAAAATAGGTTGAAACTTATATCATCATATAGAAAATTTATCAAGAAATAATTGTAATGCAACATAAAGTTGATTTCTTAATATGTTATTTTTAAAATAAATAATTTAGTCGAGGGAAGCTCTGATGTCAATTCACGGAAAATTGAGCTGCCATTTTTATTTTTACTATTGTTATTATTTTTTTCCTTTTTTTTCTCCATCAACTATTGGCCGCAGTACTAGCGTAACAGTAGGATTGAAGATAAGAGCGATATCTAAAACCAAAATCCGGGATATTTTAAAAAAAGTTTGATAAAAAAAATTCAAACTGAAAAAAAGAAATAAAAAAATCAAATTAATAATTTAAAAGTTGGATAAAAATTGATAATTGAACAAAAATAAATTGATATTATAAAATAAAAATAGAAGACAAGTAACGATCAAAAATAAAATGAGAGATTGAAGTATACACTTTTGGAATTTCCAACATTTTTTAATCTTTCAAGCATTAAACTTAATTACAGTATGAGCGTTGCCCATTATCTCGAGCGTTATTTTTATTTTTTTTTTATCATAGATAGAACAAGTATAGAACATTAATGTTCTCATTTGATAAAAATATCGCTACGAAAACGTCGTTCAATTTTAAAAAATATTATTGCTACTTAAACATGTTACTCTTCGTACTTGTTGAACTCTTTCTTTTAGCTGAAATACAGGGAAGAATAGTAAAAGATTGCTTGCAAATCGATAATCACGTATGTACTATATATATAAACTGTTGCACCATAACATATTTGACTATTAATCATGATAAATAATTTTTTGATATTTAACATTACAGTGTTCTCATAACGATGACTGCTGCTCTCATAAGTGTCTCTACTCAACTGAATCATCCAATTCCACTTGCGTTTCAGAAGTAGAAAACTCATTAGACTCGCCTTTAGCTTTGCCAATTGTACCTCAAACCTTTTGTTTTTTTAACAGAATTACGGTATATGTATTTTAATTCAAAAATTATTCTACATGGACAGTGAAAAATATATATAAATATTTATTTAATTATTACAGTGTTCGTCAGATCATGACTGTTACTGTTTTCAAAAATGTTTTTTTATCGAAGGAAAATCTTATGGGTTTTGTTCTACAGTAGTACCAAATCCACCTAAAAGACAGACCACAACAGTTTTGAGTGTCGAAAAACCTGAATCTTGTACTTTACTTGGATCGCATGTACGTAATTAATAATATCATTAAAATTTCTCACTTAATACGTATACATATATGTTGTCCACACTAAACCGAAAAAAAGTTTACTCAGGTCCAAAATAAAATTTTATTTAAACTTGGTCATCTTAAATCATGACTGCTTAAATCAAGTTTTACTTTCGACCCAGGTAGTTGTCGAAACCATTTGAAGTAATGCTAGTGAAATATAGTTATCTGAAAAAAATATATCGTTATACATTGGCAATGTTAGATTGCTGCGATATCATTATTGCCAAATAAAAGTATTGTTAGGTTAACCATATATCCATACGAAAAAAATATATATGCTGGCAAACTTCATATATGAGACATATATGCCTCATATATGTCTCATATATGCAATATAGTTGATTTATTAACAAAACATTGTAAAGGAAATATAGCAATCTGACTTCTACGCTGATAAAGTATTGCTATATTACCAATTTATGGTTTTTTAAACTTTGAATGGTAACAAAAACACGGAGAAAAAAGTATCGTGACCAGAATAATATAGTACACTGCCTGTCCAGATCGCTTTTTTTATGATACACATCACTGTCCAATAGATCGTTTGAATCATGATATTTTTTTCCGTCAACCTAAAGGTATTACTCTTAGAGCAATATATTTTTCAGTGTATTATTATAATTATTGTTATTATTTAATAGTGTTTAAAAAATAATAATTGCTGTTCCAAAAAGTGTCATCCACTTAATTTTTGCACACCAATAATGGAGGAATTACTGTCAAAAAAAGATAGTAATAAACAAACTACGACCATAAAGGTCGCAGTTACGCAATGCAGTTCAATCGGTGACCGAGTATGTAAAAAAATAATTTATTACTTGTGATAAATAAGAAACCAAAATCCATGTTAAACTTAGTTTATAAATATTGTTTTCAGTGCTCAGAAAATACTGATTGTTGTTCTAATAAATGCGGTCGAGGCGCAGGAAAGTATTACCATGCTTGCGTTTTAAACCCAAATGATTCGTTTGATAAAAAATTTTCCGAATTAACACCAATTATCAGAAAACCAGCAGTTTGCATTATGCCTGGACATTTCGTAAGTAATTAACAATTCGTTTATATACACTCTGACTTTCGTTTACAAAAAATGAATTTTATTTTATAACCAATTTTTTTTTTTTTAAATAGTGTGTTGCAAACGATGATTGCTGTACTAAAAAATGTATAAACTCGAAAGTAAACCCCCAGTATCATTACTGCCAGTCCGCTGACCTTCTTTAACAAACCAAAAACGTTTGCAATGGCCTACAACTTGTTCAAAAGTATACGCATATTTTGAAAAGTTTATGACAGTCTTTTTTGATTCATTGTTTATAAATTAATATATTTCAATAAAGGCTAAATGCATTATTAAACTGCAATAAATTTAATTACTCTACATCATTAATATCCATAATGTGTTGTAAATAATCAAAAACATAAAGCATATATATATTTTTTTTTAATTTCCTGTAAAAGCCGCAGTCGACTTTATTCAATTTTAAAAATCACCGTCATAAATGTTACTCATTTGAAAATAAATGTGGATATGCACACACATATATGAGCAACCATAACAAAAGGGATGTGTCATAGAATCGTAAACCGGTAGATATTAAACTTTTACATTCTCCATACATTTGCTCGCCACTTGGCATATAATATTACGAGTAGTAGGTTATGATGATTAGATGTAACTCGATAATACTTGTGTACATGTCTACACAAAAATTTTCTGCTTTTATTCGATTTTCCTCTATTTATATATACTCTTTCTTCTCATTCTTCTCCTCTATTTCTTCCTGTCGTGCTTGATGTTGATAATGCAAGTCGTTAAACTTCCCGTTAAATCAGCGAAAGCGAAAAATCGTAAAACTTTCTCTCCAAACGTACGTTCAGTATTGTCTTGCCTTCATAAAAAAAAAATATATATATATATAAATATAGAAAATCCCTAAAAAAAAACTTAGCAAAATAGTAGGATATAAAATAACTGAAGTCATAAATAAATATAAAACTCTTATTTTAAATTTAATTCGTTAATTTTTTTATCTAATCAAATGATAAAAAAATTTTTTATCGTCTCAATGGAAACTTTTTTTATTTAATCACATGAACACACGCATACACAAAATTTGTATCGTCAATTTTAAGCAACAGTCGATGCAACATTTTTTATATTCTTAACAAACATAAATATGTTTATAGTTAACTATAATTAATATATATATAAGCGCGTGTTACGGTGATAAAGGAATGACATTACTCTAGCTCATGCTAGTTCTCTGGGGTTTTAGGTTTTAGTTATTGTAGTAGGCATTTATTTAGTACACAATAGTATTCGCACCATTCCACCTTCAGCATACATATTGTCAAACTATAACTACCACTAGCATCAATAATTTTATCTTCTCTACATTATTAATGTTTACGATCCACGGTAACGTAAACCGGATGTTATAATAATACGAACTGGTAAACTAATAACATTAAAAAATTTATATTACTCAGGTGTTGTACTTAATACAGACGTAACATTTGAGGTTTATGTAACCTATCAAAAGTAAAAATTGAGTTTTCTGATTGCGGTAATTTTAGATCGCGAGTTGTATATTTTATTTCACTGACCAATTTCGTGTAATTTTTTATTGTTGGACAGTTTAGATTTAATGTGTGAGTGTTAATAAAATTGCCAATACTCGATATCGTGTAATATGAAGGAGACGTCACTTGAAGTAATAGACAAGCTCGTCGAAAAAGCGGTCTCGGATGGTGATTTTATGAATATGTTTTTTCACCCCCGCTATAATATTTTTTCGTCCCGAAAAAATCAACATCAAGTGGATAGTGAATAGTTCCAAACGCATTACCCACTCTCCCTTTTCTTTTTATTTATTTATATTTTTTTTCGCTGCGATCAAAATTATTTACCGTTTGCGATAAAGACGTTGGTTATGACCGGAGCCAATAACAATAACCCGTAACATTTGTCTTGTTGGAATGCCTTCCGAACGATGAGAATCAACCTGATAAAATCGATAAACACTCATTGGAATTCCATTTGTTCATTATTGAAATTGTATTATCTTCAGATTATCCAATAAAATGTAAGCACATATTTTTAAATTCATACATATTTTAAATCTTAATCCCCGGGAATTATCGAAACATCCGTATTTATTTTTTTGCCCTGATACTTTTGAAAAAGAAGACAAAAAGGAATATTTTCCGTGTCACAGAAAAGCCACCTCCCTCATGATAGCCCTGACAAACTCGTGTTTTATCGCATTATTTATCGTCAATGCAGGGCGAACCCTCGTCGACGTCCAAGACAAAGAAACCTGGTAAAAATGACAGAGAAAATAAAAATATATATACGTATGTTCTTAACTCTGGTCGTATTTTGGGTCCACTATTATTGATGGATTCCACCCTTATGAAATATTTCCCGACGGTACGAATTTATTGCCAAATTCGGTTGATTTTATCGACATTGTTCATGATATCATGATAAAAACCTGACAGTACTTTCAACAAATACCACTTTTATAAAAAAAAAAAAATTATCACGAGTATTAAAATTTTTTTTTATTTTCATATTTATATTAAATTCCAGTTTTATTTGGTTCTTTATGATGAGACATATTGCCGGGTCTGTATTTAATAAAATTAACCCAAATAATTATCTCAAATTGATCATCCAAAATGATGCCATAATATTGTACGAACAAAGGAGATTTAGTTTACCAACAATGCGTCTGTATTATTATATAAGAGGGTGCCTGGGTATCAAAAGAAACAACTTTTTTAGTAATCACAAGGGAGTTTGCTATTTTACTTTTTTTTATTCTGGGGTTAGGTATGACGCGATGAGGATCGTTAAAAGAATTTGCACGCTCTTGTCAGCGACGCATTCGTCTGTAATGTGTCTGCAGCAATCTCCCGTTCCAGCAACAGGGGGCTGTTTAAACCCCGCGGTTTTTTCACTATTTTTTCGATCAAATTTTTTATAGCTCACATCCTATTCATTTTTTCATAATACCGGAAACACACAAAAACCCAGCAGATATTAATGATGATAACAGTGATGTTTTTGTTGAAAATAAAAAAAAATAATAAATAAATAAATAAAGAGGCAAACGAAATTGGTGAATTTTCATCAATATGTTACTATTAGTTGACCTGCAAAACAAATTATCGTTTAATAATAGATCTCGTTGGCTTGCTATGTTTCGTTTGGAACGAGTGAGTAAAATTTTGTGCATCACACAAGGGGTGGATATGGCTTTCATCATATTCACGGTATTGAAATTGCCGGTTATCTGTTTCCTGTGAATGAAAAATGCCGTTCGATGCAATAGAACTGAATACCTTGTTCACAAAAAATTCACGTTTCAAAAGAGAGAATATAATCGGCTATTTTTTTCCCTTTTTACGAATTCCTGCAATATAGACGGCTTTCATTAGTTTCCTTTAGTGATCATGAATGGATGCTGAATGACGAGCGGCATCATCATCATCATCATCATCATTATCATCCCCAAAACACTGTATCATAATTTTCCATCCGGTAACACCATCATCTATGATTCTCTCCCTAGGCTAGGAGTTGTGGTTTCAGGGTTTCCCGCATTCTATGTACGCCATACACATTCTAGGTATATATGTTGATATAAATGTATGCCAGACATGACGATATATCCAGCACTCTCGCCTACAACTCCACCTACACACCCCTCAAATATACACACATAGACACGTACACACATCAGTTTATATCTCCAGTGCATTCAATTACCCAGTCATTAACCGTCGATTGTCTCTTTGCGAGTGTAACCTCGTTACGCCGACTTGGATTCCGCAACGGCAATATTCTCCCTGTTTCCGAGATTTCAACACAGATAGGCTTTTAACGTATTAACTTGGCACAATGTGTCACACAATGGACGTTGTATAGACGCAAGCGGAATAGCAATATGGTTTTTGCGTGACACCAGTCTACAATTCTATTCATTTTCCCATGCTACCTGCTGCTGAAAGGAACTTTCAATAGTTTACATTAAGCATTGCGCATTACAGATTTAATAAACGACCTTGCCAGGTAGCTGTATATTCCTCTAGTTCATCAAAGTTTCCATTTTCCCTCGATTCGAAATTCGTCCTTGTTAATAATTCCAAGGCGATATCAAGCTTACATTGGTATAATCAAACCGAAATCCATTTAAAGCACCATCTCCTGAGTCAGGTCGATCCGCGAAATTACATCATGAATCGTAGAAAGCCACTACTAGGTTATCTATACTACCGCGTTCAGGCGCATTGGGATTGGCTCGTGATGAGCAGTTTGTGGGATATGTATGTGGCTATATAGGGATGATGAGCTTGAGTCTGAGGCCTAGTGCTGCTGCATCTGCTGTTACATATTGCAGTAACTACTGCTGCTACAGGCGCTACACGTGTCGTAAAGTGACGATCAGCTTGGGAGCCGGAAATTGGCCGGATTCGCGAGCAATGAGCTGTGCTGATACTGTTGGGGTATTTGGGTGAGATGGCGGCTACGTAACCTCTGCCTGTCGATATCATGTGCATTTAGATGGACTGGTATGTGTGCAGTTGGCAAGTGCATACCGGATATCAAACACATCAAAAGCCTCTTCTAATATTAGACATTTCTAAGTCATTAAGATCCTGTAATTCAATCATGGTAGAACCATGCAGTATTAACTTTGTTGGCAAAGAGTTATTAACTAATGTGTATACAGTTTAAAAGTAATGTGATAATTCATTTATTGTACAGTACTAATTTGAATTATTACAGCAATAAAAAAATGATTGCTTAATATGGAACTGGAATTGTTGATTGATTCAGATAATAGCCGGGATGATTGGACAGTCCGGTTCCTTCCGCGATTCAGTGTCACCATTAACCGTAGATAAGCTTTCGCGCGAGCAATACTGGCCAATATTGAATGGTCTGTACTGGCAGTTTGCCGGAGGGCCAGTTGTTAGAGTAGTTGGGCTGCTCTTGCAACGTGCACAGTTGGGGAGATATGTGGACACACAAGGAGGGTTGTGCATTAGTGGTGCTATTGTGTGCAGCCTCTCGCAATCCAACCCCTCGTATCCATATTACTTGGCTAGCAGTCGGTCAGCGATGAGCTCAGCTTCGAGTTCTCACTTGGTTCTATATGTCTATCTCTGTTTCACCAGCTACTTCTCTCTCGCCATCTCATATCAGTCTGGAACGGTGTACAGTAGAGGATGAGAACTCGCGTCTATATGCAAACCAACGATAATGAGTCCGTCAACCCCGTAACGACGTTTGCCGCCATATCCTTGCACTTAGCCGCGGGCCTACCAACTGCTATTCCGGACAGATCCTTCGGTTTATCCGTCTCAAATGCAAATCTAGTCTATTTCGCAACCCTCCTCGAACCTCTCCCTCTCCAACTCCTACCCCAACCCTCAGCACCCAATTCTCCAACTTCACATCTTAGTCTTCCTTGTCCTCTGAAGCTCTTGATACATCCCTCCAAGATTTCATGCAAATACCTCTCGATTATCGTGCTACGTCGAACAGCTTTTTGTGTGTTACATCAATTGGAATATAGCCGATGAATTGTGGATACTCGATGAGCCGAGAATCCGATCCTCAAGGAATGCTTCCTATGCAACTTATCAAAAGACCGTTACCAAAAAGTTCACAAAGTGTACTACTTAAACTTTACTCCATTGACTCTGATAAAAGACTTTAAGTTTTCTTCATAGTCAACGAGCTGGCTGTTTCCTTTTACTTTTATCACCTCCAAAGCCGGACAGTTTTTTTTTGCTCATATTCATTTTTGAATTCCAACGCCAGCATAGTGATGGCTATTTCTTGATAGGACATCAGCTATAACAATATGATATCCCCTAAGGATATTCTCTATCATTTCAGTGATATGTACGTCCAAGTGCATCATATAAACATCATTCACAACACACATACACACGAAGGTAATATATCCAAACAAAGAGACATCACAATTGAACAGGGAGCGAATGAGACGAGTATTAGCAAAACTCGATCCACATCACTCGACGCTGCTGATGGTATAATGTTTAGGATAGCTTGTCGCAATATGTTAACCGCGAGCAAGTGAATTCCATCAGATCTGGATCTCTGCATAATTCCTGCAACTCACCCATACGGTTACTAATTTAGAAACAGAATTGCTAAGTCAACATGTGCTTATAACCAGCAACCAATCACTAACAACAATATCAAGGAACGGTTCGTCGACTTGAGGACATTTCTGCTGATGTTATTCATGCATCGTATAAATATAGTTACTATTGATTTTGCTTATTAACGAACAATATATTTAGTTTCGATGAAAAAGGTGTGTAAAATGATCCAATGGACGTCATAATTAAGCACTGTCATATTGCAAATTGTGGTGAATCGAGATTGATTCTCCGTTAACAAGTGGAATGAGATATATTGTTACCATATATTGCTCACTGCAATGGGAGGGCATTTCCCTTCAACTAATTCACGCTTTTCATCGAATTTCATATCGTACTCATCTATTTATTTATTATCATTTCATACATCTCTATATATTATATAACAAAGTTTTGTCTTTGTCTATTCAAAAGCGCACAAGAGATAATAACCAATAGCATTCATTCATAACTCGTTAAAATTCCATTCCCTATTATGATTTTCCTTTATTATAAATCGATATGCTACAAAATACAATAATAATGATAACAATGACATATCACCTGATTGGAATATAATTTTATTGCTCATGTTATTAACTGTTTGTCAAACGTAAAATTCCAAAATGAATAAAAATAAAAGTAGTGCTACAAATGTACAGCTATTGGATTGGATTAAATTGAATTGGGTAATTTATTAAAATGGCTTTTTTCCTAAATGTGTTTTACAGCGTAAATGTTATGCGATTTGACGATGAGTTTCGATTTGTCGCTTAAGAATTTTAAGCCAGATCTTTTAAAACGGCCCCTACTTTAGACACTTATTGAAGGGTAACTTTTTTGCCTACAATACCATGCTCTTGTTGTCATTGTTATTATCATTATTTACTAAAGGGGAATAAAATATCGTACATTAGCGCGTCAACTTATGTACAATATTGGTCCCTAGGTGGTAATAGTTTTTGCCAATCGACATAAAAAAAATTCCACTATAGACTGCATTGTAAATTCGCGGGGAAATGTAGCGTATTGTCATTTCTTAGATATCTCGATGAAATTGATCTACTACATTATCATTATCATTACTTGCCGAGTATGTGGTAGTAAAATATATATTTCGCCTGAATTGATACCTTTAAAGTCATTACTTATTGGTAGTCATTAAAACAGCCAGTTAATTTAATACTCAGCAATGTAATCATAATTGACTCAAGTATTTTCTCTATTGCAGCGTATAAACCCTCATTTTCTCTCAACATGAAAATTTAACTTACTCTCAATTCATATCTTGTGTAGAACGCACACATTGTAGTCTATATGAAGTATATATATTGTGCACGTTCAGTTACTGTACTGAGACTAATTGAATACAGCCAACGAGCTATTGACTCGACCGCGGCTTATTAAATTGCTTCAACGAGAGATCCACGGAACCCGTCAAATGTTGAGACTAAATTACTTTAAGGGGGTAATCAAACCCTATTTTACAATTAGTTTAAAGTTAATAAATGGTAACTGGTAACTAAAAATAATTATTTACGAGTGTAAATATGTATATATATGAATTGTAATTTGGGTAAAAATGATTTAATAAAATATTAATGATATTTAACAATCTTCTTAAGTCGACAAAAGACAGGAATATTTCTAGAGACTCCGGAATACAGGATTAGCCGTTTTCCTTTGACGTTTGTACAAGAATGAATAAAAGGAGAGGTAAAAATAAATACCCGGTAGCGTAGCGAAAAAAAAATAAGCTCTAAAGAGGCCTGATGAATTTTAAATCAGGCACGCATTGAAATCGGAAAAGTCTCGTTGCCCGGAGGACTTTAAACATCTCGACGATCCACCTTCTCTTACCACTTACCGATCTTCGTCTTTATCTTTCAGATTTTAAAAACGTATCCTATCTCTCTGGATGCTATCGCGTGCGCTTACCTTTGAGTCGAGTTTTCATCTCTTAATAATACAGAGCCACTAATACCCTGATCACATATTCCAAAATGAAAAGCAAATCTTGCGCTTCGGGCGGGTTATAAGGACGGCACATTAATTCCATTAGAAATAACTTCTCTTTTCCCTCACTCTTGTACTTGTCATTTATTATATTCTTTTTTTATAATATTACGTTTTTTAAATTTTCATATTTACTTTTTTAATTTTATAAATTATTTATTTTTGACAATAAAATAAAAAGCAAATATATACTATTTTATTTTGTAATACGACTTGCCAGAAATAATATTAAATAAACGACGCGACTCCCATCTCGACAGATCACTCTTTTCTGGCATACACAATACAAGACATGCTAAAATATTATTAAATTTTCCCAGCCCCCCTTCTCATCTCACGTGTCATTTTTCACTATGTATTCACTTCTGCACGAAAATATTTTACATACTGTAACGTAAATTTGTGTCGCTTCAACGAGGGTCATAGAGCAAAAAAAGTACCGTCTACTACATAAAAAAAAAAATAATAACCAGCATCCAGTATACAATCACAAAAGAAAGATGGAAAAATAACTTTTGGTCGTGCAATAACACAAGACTTGGCAATAAGTCAGAATACTCTGCAGAGACACGCTTAAATAAAATGTATCGGCTTTATGTACACATACATACACAAACATATACATATATATATGCAAAAGAGACTCACAAGTCGATATCCGACAATCGCACCCCTTAGGGAAATCGTTCTAAACCTTTTAAATTGTACCCACTACTTTTTCTTTTTTTACCTTTAAAAAAAAGAATAAAATAAAAAAAAAATTTGTAGTGCGTCTCGAACTCACGACTCACAACATCTACTATAAGTTGTAACTAGTTACATAGTTTATATACGATAGTGTGTATATAATATAAATGCGTGGTATATAAAATGGTAGGGACATAAATACACCTCGAAACGGAAAAGGGAATCTGTTTAAAATATGTTCATAGTATATAAGAATATGGCGTTACGCTATGGTCGTTTGCCACGGGGAATAGCTAAATGCTTTTTGCGAGAGGGCATTTAAATCTTTACCTTTCAAGCCGACCCACTCGACCCACCTCTTTTTTTCTCATGCAGAACACTCACACCCCTGCACTTTCTGAACCCTCTCCCTAATCCCGGGGTTTTTTTACCCTTAACCTCCTCGGTGCGCTCGCTGTGTCTTTTTCCTCTCGTATTCTCATATCCTTGGCATTAAATGCTGCGTATACCACTCGGCATGGTTTCTATTCGGCTCTTTGATAAAATGAAGTCGAACTGAAGTTGAACGAAGTGAATGGAGAAAACAAGTGAAGAAATAAAAGAAACATAGTCTGTGATGTTGAATTTGTTTGTTATCAATTTCTGGAGTTAGTCCCAAAAGTACTTTTCGAGTGTCTGCAAATATCACGTCTCTTTGCTCGCTATCTTGATGTTGCCGTGCTTTTTATCGAAATTGACCTCTCGTCCTTTGGGACATACGATATAAATCCTTAGATATATTGCTTTTATTTATTATCATATATCTTTATTATTATCAAATATATTTGTATTTTTTTTTTTTATAGAAAAATTCAAACTTTAACATTAAAAAAAAAAAATTAATGTGGTAAATTTTGTAATTTATATAACATTTACGCAATTGCTGCCCATACAAGTGTCTTTAATAACTTCTCTTTAAAATTAATTTCGAATTAAAATAATAATGATATAACATAAAAAACTAAAAATAACTTTTCTCACTTTGAAGACAGGTGTGATATTTTTAATTACACACTTGTTCTCAGAGTGTCATAACACCACTTTCATACTTTTTTATTTTTTTATACATTTATCATAAAGCGCACGCTGGAAAAATGGACCCCATAAGCTTTTTTATAAAATAAAATTTCTGGATATAAAATAGCCCTAATTTTTTTTTTTTATTACAAAGAACAACATAGACCTTTTTTACATTTATATATTTTCAAACAATAGAATTAACAAAGCTGCTTTAAGAATTTATTAATCATAAACAATATAATTGTTGGGATATTCCGGCTTACAGTATTTAATAACAGTATTATCCCGTGAAACACATTCTTTAGTACAGCACTCATCATCTTTCGTGCACTATAAAAAAAAAAAAATACACAATTAAAGTTATGCATTGGAAAAACCTCGGTCAAAATCCCCGATCAAAAATCCACAATTAAAAATTCCCAATAGTAAAATTTCTAATTGAAGAAATGGGAATACCGTTTAAATTTCATAAAAAATTTAGGGAATATTTTTACTGGGGATTTTAATAATGGTTATTTTTCTCAGACCCTGTATTCAAACTCTTCGCTGAGTCTGTTATAAAAATCCATTTATTAATTTCTTATTATTTTTTTTTTTAATACATACATTTCCATATAAGATGCAAAATGTCGGTACTTGAACACTCAATGGTATAATCATAGATATGTCATTTATATACTGTGTTTCTGAATCACAAGTACCCATCAAATTGTCTGCAGTATGCGTACACTGGTTAGAACAACAATCAGCATTCCTAGAACACTAAGATACATATTTAAAAATTTACCGTTCAAAACTGCAACCATTTTGTTTTCGGCCTGAGCTGAGTGCACGAAATTATTTGAATACTAATTAATAACGAGATACCTACGTTGCTGACTTCGGGTAAACAGCTTTCTTGTATCCATCTCGCTTGTATTTCCATAATAATTAATAAATTGAAAACTACGAATAGTAACATCTTTGTATAATTTAAATAAGAATACACAGGATGATTATAACTGTTTGAATTCATTCTTTTCGAGTATCACTGCCTTACTCGGTACTGAGTAAGTACACCTGTGGTTCAAATAAACACGAGTGACGTAAGAGATAAAAAACGAAAAAAAAAAGAAAACGATTCGAGGCAATTAATGACCTTCACAAAAAGTTAACACTAGATTGACTACAGTATTTCAATATGCATTCAATTCCATTCAGCTCTAGGTTATGATGAGCGCGCATGCGCTTTTGCAATATTTTACGAGCCGTTAATAACTTTATAGACTTTACTATTTTTCCGACCTTATGACACTGTCAATATACTTCCCTATAAATATGTATGTTTTTGTATGATAAAAATAAGTCGGACACAATAGGGGCCCAAAAATTTCCAAGAAAAAAAAATTTTGATGCCTAAGACATTTGTTTTTATAAAAATTTTTTATAGATATTTTTTTTTTTATACTTTTATTCTTAAATTGTATTTTGAATGATATTTTTTTACTCGCATCACACGAAGAAATATAATATGGCTCCATCTTGCCCGGCGTTACTTAATCATAATAGAAAAAAAGTTTCCATAATTTTTGTGATTGAAAACCATTGAAACTTTACAAATTATAAAATAAAAATAAAATTTTATGTTGGTCTTTAGATTTCAAATTTATTAGAAATACGATATTGACTTATTAATTGACATTAACTTATCGCAAAAACAAAAACATTTAAAAAAAATTGTTTTTGGTTTTAAAGCTTAAAAATTTCAATTGAGGCCATATATAGTTCCTGGTATTTCACAGCTGAATTTATTTATATCCTGTAATGCAATAATGAAGTTTTGGAGAAGTAGGCATGGCCACGCATTTTCTAGAACAGCAATCATCATCTGCAATACACTGCATAAAAAAAAATATTTTTATCATAGTTGAAATTATACTCACTTTTTCATAGTTTTGGGTATTTTAAAAATAATTTACTGATTTCTAGTGTTATTTCAATACGCACATAGTGTCCAGGTAAACGGCAATATGTTAGTCGTCTAATAATTAAAGGTGACAAATATTTCTCAAGAGGCTGTTTTTCTAAACCGCAACTATAAAAATTCTTCCCAGTTACACGTCCACACTTATTAGAGCAACAATCAGTATCTTTGAGACACTGAAATATAAATGTATAAATAATATTTATTAAATAATTTCTTGTTAGTTTCCGGCGGAGAATAGTATCGAGATTATTTAGTGCAAGTCCTCATTACGCTGATGTTCTTTTAATAATCGGTACAAAATTTAAAAACAAGACCAGAGTACTTGTGTTTCGGGATGACCAAGAAAATTAGCGATGTACAATACACAAATTTACCCTTTTTCTCCATTTTATTGGCATATTAATTTACATACTTGTTGATTATCTGGAATACATCGTCTTATTTCGACTTGTTCTTCTTTAAGTTTAGCACGAGCGAAAGTCGATGGATGATTGATTTTTATTGACGTAACATTGTTCACTAGTTGCGAGCACTCACAGAAAGTAGTATTGCTTATGATCAAACACAATTTGGAACAACAATCACCATCTATAAAACACTTAAAAATTCTTTTTTTTTAAATATGTATAATAATATTCTTATTCCTTTGGTTTATTTCAATTTTATTATTTATCAAACAAAATTTATTTAAAGTTGAAATTTTTTAATCACGATACATACGTTACTTCCAGTTTGTAAGCCATTTTCTACCTTAAACTTTACTTGTGCGTCACTAACAATCACTAAATAAAATATAACCAACAGTAGCATTTTCAATAAGTAAAAATCTTACTACTGTTATTTTTTAAAACAATTATTTTGAAATGCTTCTGCCGCAGTTGACACCGACATCCTCTTATATGATAAATTTATATATTTGTGTGTGTATTATGAGTTATATTATTAATTTGTGAGAGAGAAAATAAGCCGCAGGCAATGAATAATAAAAAAAAAACGCAATTACTAACATATTAGTGTTGTGTTTTTTTCATTTATTAGTATGGGATTCCCCACATAGTTTAATTAAAAAAATAATCGTATGATTTCTCATTTTTTTATAAAAATATCTTTTATGACTTATGGAAGACTGGCTGATACGTGGCATTGCTCTTTGAAAAACCCTCTGCACTGAACAAATTAATTTTATATTAAATATGTGAATATGTAAACCCAAAAAATCCTATTTTTAGCAAAAAAAATCGTCACTTTTTTTATGTCCGCTATGAAAATAAAAAATTTTAATTACTTTATTTATATATATATTTATATTATCACATAAATGTTTATTTCTTCATAAACTTGTATAAAAAAAAAAAAAAAATTAAAGAATAAAAATTTCTTGGATATTTTCATTTTTTGTTCTTCTAACTGAGTAAATAAAAATAAATTTTTTATATGTTCTCAGTACAATCTTGAGTATTGAAAGACACTTTTCTCACCCTCAGTGGCAGTAGTAGTTCTAGTAGTAGAAGCAGTAGTAGTAGTAGTAGTGATGGTAGAAGATACTTTTATTCATTATCCATCATAACAGGCACTTGGTTTGGAAGTTGAATCTTTGATCTCAGTTATCACGCGTCTTTGAGATTTGATGGCCCTCTAGGGCAGCGTACCCGTGTATTGTGTAAGTAAATCGGTCACTTGCGGCGTACGTGGTTTCAAGTAACAGGGCGCTTTATATACCAGTAAGTAAGTAAGTAAGTGTATATATTGTGAAAGTGAAGAAGGAAAGCAAAAGAAGGAGGAGTTAAAGATAAAGTGAGGTGTTCCCCCGAAAACTATGTCCGGTCACGTCACCCTTGACTCCACTACTGCCCTTGTCTAACCCACACTTCTGGACGCTCTTTTATAGCGCATAAATATCAAAAGCTCCATCCCTTCATGACAACCCTCAAACTCTCACTCGATCTTTATTACTGGGGTTACTCTTGTGGCGATAGAAATATAGATTTTTTTCCAATACACTACCACTTATTTTTTCATTCCGTAGTAATTCATTTATTTGCTATTGTTTTAAATAATTTACACTAGCCATATTAAATAAAAATAAATTAGGAAATCTTTCGCCAGCCAATGTTTGGAAATGAATTTTTAACAGTTTATTTTATTGGCAAAATTGAATAGAAAATCAACAATAAAAGTTAAATAAACAGTTGCGATAAAATAAAATATCATTTAAAATCTTTATTAAACTTTTTATTTAAAACAAGAGCATTCACGTCCAGCCATTCAAACTGTATCCCCGGAACCTGTTAAAAGGTTAACGAGTAAGCGTTGAATTAAATTGAAAAAATGTTAAAAGACTTTTATCCTCTGTATCTCAACAAGAGAGCCAAGCCAAGTAATAGTTTAAGTAATTTCGTCTCATTGCCTTGTCGAGGAATGTCCGGTCTACTTGAAAAAGGATCCATTCGCTGAGAAAATAATCGCACTACTTCACCCTCCGTAAGCGCAAACGAGAGTAATTCTGCTTTTCTTTTCCTCTTCATTTTATTTCCATTTATTTTTATTTTATTTGATGACACTTTTTCCGTAGCCAGATAAGAAATTTAAACTATTGTCAGACTATCACGTGTTTATTATTTTTTTTTTTTTTTTTACATATATATAGCTCGTGATATTTCAATAGCTTTGAATTCTCGAGTTGAGTCTTCTTCTCGTATCAGTACAGTCCTTATATATCCCTTTGCTGCGATGCCCATATATGTACTCATATACTCAATATATATGTTCCAATAAAACTAGAGAGCAGAGTGACGACGAATAACCACTCGCAGCTTTTGTGTAGTATCGGATACATCACCAGTATAGACTTCGTTTTTTTTTTTTTCTATTTGAGGGTATGAGCAGAGAAGAGGGAAAAATACTAGTGTATAGTAGTATGTAGTGGTTGTTATCGGCCATCAGGGTTTATATCCAAACGGCACACGGCTATGAGAAAATAAGGGCTGGCGAAGAAAAAAATATTATAGAGAAGAAGAATAAAAATAATAATAAATATAAATTAAAGTGAGAAAAATAGATGAAAGATATATATAATAAAAAAATATATGAATCAGATTATTTTTCATAGGAAAAATAGGATTAAGTAAAGAGAGAAGGCCATATGGGGTAAAATGAACATACCTAAATTTTTAATGTCGGTGTTAGTTTGTATTTTAGTGAGGTAAAATGGTCACACTAAGAAGTTTTGTTAAAAATAATTAAATGAACGACCAAATTTTTTTATTTAAAAAAATTTTTAGAAAATTTGAAAAAATTACGGTTTCAGTTTAGCTGAAATAAGTAAAAAAAATTTTACTGAAAATTTAGAGGTCGGTATTTCGCCCGAGCCTTTTCTGCAGATGATTTATTGAATAGACTGACCTTTTCAATATTTAAAATTTATTTAAATTTATAGTGTGAAGATTAGATGTAAGATCTCGAATCTAAAAGACACAAGAAGAGTTATATGTTACATTAGGTATCTCGGTTCGTTTTATTGTTACAAATGACACGGCAGTCAATTCAACCCAAATCAACTAAACGGAAAAGAAAAAAGACTACACGGAGCATGGACTTTTATTCTTACAGTAACATCGTAACTCGTTTACTTTTGTCCCTCCTGATGTATATTAAATATATATAAATGCAAGTCATAGTCTCTTATAATAATGATACGGTCTATTTAATAACTATAAATTACATCTTACAGATCTTTACTACTTTTTTTCACTTTAATTATTAGTATCAGATAAAAGTATTAATTAATAACCGGCTGATAATATATTAAAAAAAATTAATCAATAAATATTATAATTTCTGTTTCAATTATGATTTTGTGATTTGCCAATTATAAGAAATCACGTTTTTTTTTTGTTTTTTTACAATTACCCTAGTTCTTAATTAAATTCAATATTTCTTAATTTTTTTTTTTTAGATTGCTGCCTTTCGCACATTAAATACGAGGCGCCACGGCATAGCTACATTTCATTGGATTTTCCGTCTGAAGACTTTAAGACAGTCGCCTTATTGACCGGGTTTCGATATATCGCTTCTCTAGACCGAGAAAAATAAAATAAAATACTCACAGCTTTTAAAGTTACACTCGTAACTCTCTTCCAGTTATATCAACAATATATCAGATTACCCACTAGCTTTTTTATTTTACTCCAATCTTACTCTTTTTGTTCAAACTATTTTTCAAATTTATCAAACGATTCATTGGACTGAAAACATTGTAATTTTTACATTTTCAAAAAATAAAAAAACTAGAAAAAAAATAACTTCTTTTTTTTTTTTAATTTTCAATTTTTTTTAGCGGGAAGTTAAAATATTTTAAAAATTTTTCAAACCAATTTTTTTTAATTACGACCAAGACGACTTGTCTCTACAATACGACTTCAATTTTTTTTTTAAATTTTGTAATTCGTTCCGATAGAAAATTACGAATATTCTAAATTTAAAAATATTTTTCCAAATCTTTTAAACAAAATAAAATTCAATGATTGGATTATTTATAACCCAATAAAATCCTCAGGTGGCCCATCTTGAGACGACTTTCCTCCTTAAGAACTGAATAAAAAATAAAGGTGACTAATTTTCGATCAGTTGAAATTAGATGTGCTTTTAAAAATAATTACATAATATATAAATATATTAGTCGAGCATAATCTATCATCTATTTTAAATATAAATGTATCATAATTTTTATTCAACATAACTTTGTATATATACCTATATTTATTAACTTTTTTTTATGTTTCAAAGCTTCAAACACAGATCTGTCTTGACCCCATTAAACCGTTTCCCACGTGTGTCTACGAAAATAAATCAGCTTATAAGCCATCCTAACGAATTAACTATATCCCAAGTGAACGAAACTAAATGCTGAAGATTCAAAACTCACGACTTTAATATGTAGTGGGTTATTATAGCACACATGAGACATGAGTTGAGGATGACTGTTTAACTATAGTTATAACTATTCTATACAAATATATACGTATATATTTATACAATCTGTACGCACAATAAACGACGGTTGATATTATTCAACCGACAAAAAAACCCCCACATTTTATCTCACAAAGACTCTTCACCTACTAGACATTTTTTATTTTCTGTTGCCGCATATTCGTCATGGCGACACACTTCCGAAACACTATACTTTATGCTACAACTTTTAACTTGTGATTCGAAACAACTAAACAATACAAATAACATGTCCCAATATTTTTTTATGGAGCACAAAAATACATTTTTCGAGGTTTACAATTTTTTTTTATTTTATTGAGACATTAGAATATTTTTGTTTTAATGGCTGTTCTTCCTCAGTAGTTTCGGTGAATCTTAAATATTTTTTCACCAAAGGTATTTAATTTATGGGCCCATTAATTATGAACAGATTTACTGAAAAATTTTTTCATGGAAAAGAATTTGATATTTTATTTTTCGTTAAAATTTTACTGTCCCCTCATAGTATGTCTGCAATTTTTTGTTAGACTGGAATGTTTGATTAAAAAAAAAAATTGAATTTGAAATGACTGATAAATATTTGCATAAAATACCAGGTGGATAATTTGAGTGTAAAAAAGTTATGTACATATGCAAAGAGACAAATTTTCCCACGGACACTTGACCATCAACGGGTTACCGTGAGAGATAAATAAGTGATGAAGATAGACTATGTATATGTTTATAATACACGTATGTGTATATCTATAGATACTATTTATACAGAGAACACCCTCTTTGAGGAGTTATTTTAATGACAGGATGGAATCTAAACTGCGAAGCTGATAAATGTAAGTGAAGTAAAAAAAAATATTAAGTAAAAATAATAGATTGTTCCATAGCGAAGCAAATAAGTGAAGACAATTGCTGGCGTGTAGTCTAAAGGAAAAGAGCAAATCGCGTGTGCGTATATGGAGAAAAAGGAATAAGTTAAGTGGGCATACAATGAATTTCCCGCAAGCTGGACACATGGCGTTTTATTTCCCGCCTACCCAGCATCCTTGTTGCAATTTATATTTATATATAAATAAGAAGAAGAAAATAATCTTGATGGCGACAAACAAGAAACCAGGACTCTTTTTAAAATAAGAGTATACTGAGCTACAATTATTACAATTACCGGTAATTACTGCTGGCTATTTGTTCGTTAATCGTTACGTTAATGTCCGAGTTAACTTCCTTCAAGTCTTTGTTTTCTCTCATGTATACTGTATTTATGTTTTCTTTAAATCTATCCTGTATCTACTTCTTCGTAGAATATTGTTTTGTTAAATGAATCATATTGTCTTATAAAATTTATCTACGCGACTCGCTGTTAAGTAAACATAAAAAAAACCTCTTGATAATAAATTTCTAGTTCTACTTTTAATTGAAAACTAAAATTAATAAATTCACGTAATTGATAAATAATGAGTCATGTTGAACTTTTTTATGGCTGACTCATATCATGAGAACCAATTTATCAAAGTAGAGTATCTAATAAAAATAAAAAAAAAATGAAAAATTTTTACATTAAAAGTATGTTATGAATAATTGTGTACACACAGGTGGTGCGCTGATGATGTTCAAACATAAGTATGTATATATATATACAGATTTAAAGATTTACTGATATAGAGAGCGACACATTCCTGTAGAGTTATTATAGATTGAATTTCGACGTATGACATGAGACGATGAAGAGGGAAAAAAAATTACAACCGTTTTTATTTATCTCTTTTTTTTTAAATGATATACCCGCATCCATTTATCGTATATATAATAGTTAGTTAGTGGACATTGTATTGAAACACGTGTGTGTCGTGATACATAAATATATATGTACACATGTATATACTATGTATATATATGTAATATGCATGACAATGAAGTGTCTCAAAGATCATTCTACGCTCTTTAGTAATGGTACTTTTTTAACATCACTGCTGAGTCAAAAAAAAAACGCGCGTAAAAAAATAATGTTTTATCAACAACTGTTCCAAAAAATTACTTCCTATTTATTATTAATAGATTTTTTTCTTACATAATAAATAAATATGTGTATATATGTTTTTGCATTAAAAGACATTTATAGAGCTATTGAATTATTAAATATTCTATTTTTGTGAAAAGAAAAATAAATGGCAGATGTCAATTAAATATTGAATTTTCTTTTTTTGGTTATTAATTTATTTAGTTGATTGGGTTATTCAATCGACTATCGAACTTTTAGTTGATAAAGTATTCATTTTATTTTTTCAGACTTGTCAAAGCTCTTAACTAGTTTTAGAGACACTAGAATATTCAGGTGTAGCTTTTTTGTCAGATCGTAACTGGAGTTTATTCTAATACTAAGCATTATTGTCCAGTAATTAAAGGTTACTCCTGTTAGAATATTCTAATAATAAAAATAATGCCACTAAAGCTCAAAATCTACGTAAATGTTTATATGATTATTGGGTAATTTGAAATGCAAAATCTCTTTTTTCCTTCTCAGGACACTTTAATATTCAGGATTTAATTTATTCATTATTTATACTTTGATTTATATATATATGTATAGAAAAAAATGTCTTTATTTTTTGAATCTATGAAAATATTTTATTTGGATTATTGTTGAAATTTTTTCGCGAATATTTGAATAAAAATTGTATAATACATTTTATATACATATATATTTGTAAGACTTAACTAAAAATACGCTGATATTTAAATAAATAGGATTTTATCGGTCATAAAATATTTTTGTGATGTTAAACCTCAGATAATAATTAATGAGACTGAGAATGAAATAATATATCAACAGAAAAAAATAAATAAATAAATAATCCAATACAAATTGTAATTAAAATAATAAAATGACATAAAAAGTTATCGACATCTGAAATCATTTGAACATGAATTATCGAAGCGTAACAAATGTCAGCTACTATATGCGTTTTATCTGACGGAATATTAAAAGCAATAAATCGCACTAAGAAATCATAAATTAACATATTTGTATATACATTTATAATAATAGTTTCTCGTTGGTGACACAGATACGGATCGATATGAATCTAAAGATATCGAATGTCATTATCACTTAGAAACCAGTTTTCTTGTTACTCTTACAGTTTAATGACTTTTTTAATAATAAAAATAAATCTGTTAGCCATTCCAGGCTGGGATTGACCTCTTCATATATATTATTATTGTTATACATACAATCCATTTAAAAAGACATAAATCAGATAGTAAAAATCGGTAACGACACGAGCGTTCGTGGAACACGATTCTGAATGTTATACAAAGTTGTGAATACTTAAAAAAATATATAAATGTTATATTAAATTAACCATTTTAACATGGTTATATGGCTTTAAAAGAGGATTTAATAGCCACGAGACCGCACACTGTATTAACAGGGAATAATACTTTTTTATTTTTAAAGTCGATGTCTCAAATGTATTTAGGGCGTTTTATAGGGATGCATAAAAGTGGTTACACAAAGTTGCTAGTTGCTAAAAAGAGATGGATAGAATTGAGAAGAAAGATTCAAAGTGTCCAGTTTTACAGTCTGTATAACCGTTACAAAAGAGGGTCAATACTCAGATTTTTAGTACCATCTACATAGGGATTATTTACTTTGTTCAACAAAAAATGTCCGCGGAAGACTGATGGATACCGATGACCACCCATTAAGTCACTTTTTTTATTAATTTTAAATGTCAGAAAAAAATAGTCTTTCTAAATTTTTTTAGCCAAAGCTTTTAAGGTAATGGGTATTCTGCGTAAACGTTAATTAAATTACGTTATTTTTTTTTTTTTTTTTTTTTTTTTTTTTTATCGTTAGCTGAAAATTTGAAAGATCATATTGTTATTATTTGATAAATTTTACAAAATAATATGTATAGATATTGCGCAGAAGTTTCACTGCAAAAAATGTTGCCTGCACAGAAAAAAAAGTGTTGCTGCAACAGGACATGGACTTGTAGCAGCTACAGGACGGTTCTATTAGAGCTACAGGACTTGTCCTGTAGCTGCAACAGAAAAGGTCCGTAGTATTCACAAAATCAATTCTGTTGTAGCCAGAGTTCTTTTTTTCCGTGTATACTGCAGATTATATATATGAAGTAAAAGAATTAGTCATATATATGTATATACATGTACAACATAAATATAGTTATAACTTATATGTTTGTATTCATAAGACAAGAAAGATTTAGATTAGAGAGAGAGGGATACTAAGACTTTGTTGTGGGGATTAAGAAAAATGTAAAAGGAAAATATGTATGTGGTTAACCTCGAACGATCAAATAGACACTTTTTGCGCACAACTTCTTTAATTTATTTTTGTGATTTAATTATATACTTGACATTATCTTTAAGTATAAAAAATAACATCATTTTAATTTTATTAACTCAAAAAATATAATTAACATCAATCATTTAGTAAAATTATGAATAAACGATGATCAGAGTAAATAACTGTTAAGATTTATAAATTAATAAAAGGAGCAATTGCATTTTAAAAATAATGAATGTAAAATATTTATTTTCTGAAAATTATTCTCCGAACCCGACTTAACTCAGTTTCCTTAGTATGATTGTCCGTTTGCACATTATCTCGGTATGTAATGAAGCAGTCATTATTTAACGTTGGTAATAATGATGGCTCCAGACTAGAGTTACCATAATTCTTTTGACAATAATACAGGTATACTACTAAACAATGTACCGAGAGACCATTGAACATTAGGATTATTTCACCCTAATGTTTGGCGCCGGCGCGGGCCTACATTCTGTTAAGAATTCAATCGGATTTGGATTTTAGATATTTCAAGCTCGTATAATCTTTACTGAACAATTACGACCATAAAGATATATTTAAAATTTCTTTAGTCTACACCAAAAAATTTACACTTTAAGTTAAAGTACTTTTCGTATATATATCAACATGAAACTTGAGATCTTTCATTGTCTAAATATTAATGAGCCTTTGGAATTTTTGGGTTTTTCCAAATTTAAAATACTAGTTTGTAATGACAGGTCTTGCTTTGAAAGTAATAATATTTAAATAATTTAAAATATTTATTTATGTGCTGTTACGTTGGGGTGACTTGGGCAGAAGAACTGATAAATTTTACAAAATTCTAATTGATTATTCTAATACTGTCCGATATATTGCACTGATTTTTAATTTTAAATTTAATTTTTCGAGAATGGAAGAGAACCAAAAGTGAATCATCATCATACATAAATTTTTTAAAAACTTCGGATAGAGAATTCAAAAAAGTCGAAATGTGTGAAGAGAATGTCACAGGCTCAAAATAAATGTAAGAAAAATATAAGAGATTCAAAAGCATAATAATGAGATTTTGAAAAAACCAAAAACTATAAATCCGACTCAGAGTCTCAAGATAATGACATAATTTATCTCAGAGGAAAAAAATTATTGAATATTTTCTCATTAATACATAAATAAATTCCCAGTCATAAATGAAATGAATCCATTAAGACTACTATAACTACGATAATATCAATAAGTATAAGCAGACACTTTTAATATACTAATCCAGGTATACTTTGACGCCTAAGCTCTAATTGTTTCATAAGGGAGATTAAAGTACGTTCGACAGTAAATTTGTAATTTAAGTAATGACTGTTGTATGCATTTTATTGGTCAGTACCTTTGGGGTAGGAGAATATAGCCCATAGTTTTGAAGCATATATAAACCCAAAATTTTCTGTCACTGATCAATTTGTGAAAAATTGTCAAGTGCAATAGTCAATAGTTGAGTGAAATAACGTTAACATCATTCAAATAACAACCAAGTCATGGCATTACTGGCATCAATAAGAACAGCATTTCAAGACAACCTCGACAAATATCTCATGGAGGCGGTAGAGACAAGAGATTTGACAAAAATCCACAAAATTATCTTGGATCAAGTACCCGAAGTTCCGCCAAATGCAATGAACGCTTCAAGATTCTTGTATTTAGCTCTGGAACTCAAAGAGTTTGACTTTGCTGAAAAAATATATAAAATTTTTGTGGGCTGTGCAATAAATGATTGTGTGGAATACGACGAGGAAGAAGAGTTTGTGGGGTGGACTGCGTTGCATTATGCTGTGCAGAACAAGAACCGCGAGGCAGTGAAGTTCTTATTAGAAAGAGGAGCCGATGTTAACGTTGAAACTGAAGATAAACTACAACCGATCAATCTGGCAGTTAATAACAGAGACATTGGGATGACTAAATTGCTTTTGAGTTATGGTGCTGACGACAGGCATTGCCAGGATTGGCTGGTTACACCCGACAATAAAAGGTATTTTAGATTGAAATTTGTTCGAGTTGATTAATAACTATATAATATAAACATATTTTTTATGTTAGAGCTGAAACTTCAATTGAATATGAAATATTCAAAATTTTAAAAATTAAAAATTTTAAACTTTTCATTTTTGGGAACCACGGTAACGACGATTTGTAAAAATGTTCAAACAAAATTTGAATGACGTACATGTTTAAATTTTTTTAATTTTTCTATAATTTTTGAATTAATAATTATTCAATTTTTTTATGATTAGAAAAAAAATTTTTTTTACTGCTTTAGTATATTTGAATCAATAGTAATTATATATTTATACTGTAATAATTAAATGTTTCTATAATTATTATAGAAAGCAATCACGTCGTCGTAATAAAAAAAAATAATGTTGATGGATGGTCCGGGAAAATGAGTATTTTCTCAATTTCAAATCTAAAGGAGTGAGTCAAGGTATAAGACATTCAAAAATATCTCAAATCTTTGTTTTAAATATTTTTTAAATTGTGGTTTTTAACATCAACGTTTTCAATTTTAATTAATATGACTCATTATAACTATCATTAATATGTGAAAAGTTTTTTATAAAAATGATTCAATTAACATAAACTATATTAGGCTATAAAACCAAAAAATATAACATTTCATTGCTATTATCAAAAATTAATACTCCGAATCATCATTTTATCACGTAACAAAAAATACAAATTAAAAATATGTCACCAAAAAATATCAAAAAATTTTTTTTGAAACTGTTTTTAAATAGTGAATTTGTGTCAAAGTTTTTAAACTTAATTTATATGAACCATTATAACTATAATATGAAATTTTTTTTTTGTAAATTAGTTATAAGTATTTTCAATTAAATTAAATATAAAATATTTTCATAATAACATTATTATACAATTATGCAATTGTTTAATAATATTAATAAGAAATTTGTAATTGTAACAATCCTACATGCACTTTTTGTTTAAAAATAAAAAACAAAATTTTATTTAAAAAATTTCAATTTATTTAAATTACCTTAGATTAAGAACAAAATCCTACATTTCCCACCGCTAATATTAATTATTTAATTAACTTCTAATTATCGCTTTCTCATATGAACAAAAAAAAATTAAAAATAAATTACTGAAAAAAAAAAAAAATTTTCAACGTTTTTTTTCTCTTCAACAACTTGGGGATATGCATGATTGGTTACATCAAAGTAAACTTCTTTTACACTTCCTACAATTATATTGTTAAAACAAATTAACATCCACTTCATTTTAAATAACACTTTCATTTATTCTCCACTGCCATTTTTAATCCATTAAATTTCTTTAACTCGCGTAAAATCAACTCACCAGTAAACCTCAACCTTTCCAATAGTAATAATTTACCAAATCACCATTTACATTTTTCCCGCGAAAAATATTTTAAAACGCAACTAACAATAATAACAAAAAAATAATAATAAGAAATAAATCGGTTTAGTATTCAGACGAGTAAGAGTAAATTTGAAAGCCTACTTTTATGATATATACCACCTACTTAAATTATTATGCCTTACACGTTAGATCTCGGTGATATATCAGACATTTCACTTTTAACGGAAATCAATTTAACTTTTACATAAAAAATGATAAGTGACGTGTTGATCGGTGGATAAATAACCAACTCCACATGCCATATTACATGCTATAATAATTATAATGATAATAACAATAAGTACTACAAAGGAGATAAGACTAACAAGCAAACTTTAGCTAAACGACTAAGACTAATTTATAACAATTTTAAATTAACATTACAATGCATAAGTAATAGTATAACATTTAGATTCATTTTTATTTTATTTATCTCTATTTCATAATAGTCATATTCATAGTACGTTAATATAACTACAATATCTTATGGATATATATATATGTACATGTATATGTCTATCATATATTATCGTAGATAACCCAGAGGGCTTCATGCTAAACATTATGCCAGAGTTTGCATCAGCTTTCCGACAACTCTAAACTCTAACTTGACCGCATAATACTATAGTGTTACTTCACGTATGTTTATCTATTTAATTCTTGGCGATGGTAAGAAGTTTAGCATGGGTATGGAGTCTATGGAGAGTATGGATAACTATAAGTCGACAGAGTAGACACGCATATAACAGCGGGAATATCAATACAAGCACTAACCGACTAAGCCACCTGAAAACCCGTCGAGAGAGAAAGCTGTTTTTCCATACTTGATGCTTAACTGCTGTGTCTCGTCATACGCTGATCGCTGATACTACCTATCTCTTTCTTTTTTTATTTTAACTCTACTGTTGCTCTTTAATCTTAGACTTTTGCTTATATATTACTGTTACACGGTACCTTCACTTAAAATACGCACTTTATCGTCGTATGTTTTAATGCAGTGGATAAATTCACCTACTGCATTATAATATAGCAATTTAAAGTTTTATTAATTTTAGTAATCGCGTTTCATGGGGATTTTATTTTTATGTTTACTAAAATTTGATTATTCGGTTCTGAGAGTTATTATTTATTATGATAATTGGAATCGATGTATTTTATTTGCATAATTAATAAGTGTCAAGTATAAATTTGAAAAAGGAAAACTGTAATTATATTTTATTGACTCACTATTAAGAGTGGAATTGTTAAAATTCAAATTTTTTTATTGTTGTCTATCTCTGCTAAATTTTATCGAATTTCGTGAATGAGAAATAATTTTTTTTTTTTTTTCATAGTCTAATTACAACTTCTCTGTAAATTTGAATTAACTTAAAAATAATTTTCCAAAAAAAGCAACGATTGAAAAAGTTTTTGGAAATTAAAAAAAAAAATTATTTGAGTAAACTAAACTACTAATCGAATTTTGAAGCCATCTAAAATTCGAGTTAATAAATTTGTTCAAATTTATCGTATTCATAAAATAGTAAAAAAAAAATTGAATAAAATAATTATAATAATTTTTATCATCGAAATATTTTTATCCCTAGAAGATAGATACTTAAAGATAATATATTACTTTCACTCGTTATACGTAGTTGATTATCAACGATTTTCTCTCTGTTTACACTCCTGTCGGTTTTCCACGTCGATTTATAAGTATCTCGGCTGTGTAAATATACGGTAACGTAAAACTGCTGGCAGATTATACTAGTCACTAGATAAGTATAGTACATAGGAATAAGTTTATATACACATTTTACATACGTATATAAATAATAACCAGCGCATGAATATACTTATGACGTATGAGTATTATATTGAGTGTTTGACGGTATGTAATGATATGTTTGGCTATCGGTTAAGGATACGATATGGGGTCAAACATTAATCGTAAATGTTGTAAGTATATTTATTTACAAATGCGTAGTACGTTTCTTTTATCTACACGCACATAAACTATGGATCTATCATTTCACTATTTTTATAACCGATTCAAAAATTCTATTCTTAAAATTATAAATTACAGCAAAAGTAAATAAATCTCCAATTTTCAAAATTCAATTTTCGCGCTTTAAATTAATAATTAAACTCAAAAAAATTTTTTGACATATTAGTGTTCATTCAAATAGTCTTTGAAATGTCTTCATATCATTTTTCCATGTATTAATATTTTTTTTTAAAAAGTTCATTGATCATAAATTTAAAGATAATTTTAATGAAACCTTCTATTCAACCACTAAATGATGACATATAGATAAAGCTATCTGTAGCGATTTTAAACCAAATCTAATATATACTGTACACATTTAATGATAGTATATTCTATAATGTATTGATACAGTCGCCTGCAGCAAGTGTACCAATCTCTAGTCTTTGTATTATATCGGACACACTCATACATATACATATATATAAACTACTATTCTACATCTGTTTGACAGTTTGAGTAAATTTATATATTGATCAATACCTTTTTGGCATTAGAAATGTGCTGTAGATCACTATTGCACTTTTGAATTATTAGTTATTCATTTAATACTCAGTCGATACATTACCGATTTGATTTATCCCGATCCAGTTTTAAATGTATACATTAATCTAGCTAATTATAAATATTAGTAATTATCTGATGCAGTGATTTAATTGTTTCGGTTATCGGTTATTACTGAAGTTATCAAATAAGCAAACTATTAATGTACGGAAATGAGTAAATTGAAAAAGTATGAAGTTAATTTAGTGACTTTTGAAGGGATTTGACAGAGAACGTAACGAACAATAGCCAGTATGTCGTACGGGGTCTGGGGCTTAGCTTTTCGGACTGTAATACAAGGTACACGGTACGGGAGGAGTTTCTGGTTCACTGTAACTTGACTTAAGTAAGAGTTTACGAGCACGAGCAACACGGGGTTAATTCAATCAACGCCATAATCCAAACTATAACCTTGATTACCCCACGGGATGAAAGCCAATCACCGTGGCTTGCCTGAAACTATTCGATTCTGATTAAAAGCATCGTCTGACGAAAAAGTGCTTTCAACCAATCCAAGTAACTCGTTTGAAAGCTCTTATATATAAATGTATAGTGTAGCTATATCTTGAGTATACTCTTTGTTCATCGTTACGACCACTTTGCTCGACGAGTGTTAGTCATAAAATTTTTATCTCAAATGGATTATACTTTTTTTTTTATTTTATCAAAATAACCATCAACTGATTATTGATGTCGTAGGTAAATTTACTGGATATTTTTATATTCAAAGGCTTAAACAGGAAAGGTATATCCATAACAAAAATATTTTTTAAATGTCGTTTTATCGTTTTTAAAATTAGGGTTATAAAAAAACAAAATTTGAAAATCCGAACAAATGTGTCTATTAAATAATTAATACCAGAGGACATTCGATAAACTAGAGACGAGCCTGTCAGGATAAGATATCACAAAATTTTTATGTTCCTAATCTAGATAATTTATAGTCATTAAGGGGCAATCGATTCCCGAAAAAAAAATTTGATACCGAATCAGGCCCTCAGAAGGCCAATTTTGTGTTTTTAACCCACGAATTAGATTTGTTGTGCTCATTTTCACTTCTACGAATAATTTGTTCATTTAGCGGGAATCGATTCGCAAAATAGAAAAATTTGTACTGGGTCATGTCGTAGTAAGTTCAATTTTTTGTAATAAACAAGAACCCAAAATGTCCAGATTAAACAAGCTATTGAATTTGAAAAATTTCTATTTAGCTAAATAGCTTCATGAGGTGTATTAAGATTATATAATAACACTTTTTATCGTGTAAAGCGTTGAATTAATATTTTTTTATATACACTAAAGTTAACAAGTGTATAATTGGATACTGTTTTGTTAAATAGCCTCTGATGAAATTTACTACCGACATTTTCTCATTTGTGTGTTATTATCCACGTACATAGTATCCATGTGTACTATCTATATCTATACACGTATATGTCTATGCAAAACCTATTCAATGCGTAATAGTCAATGGAAAAGTCGACAAGTTACTACTTGAAGAGGAACGACCTGAGAAAGTGCTGTTTCATGTCTAATCCTGGTTATTAAGACTCGCTTTTATGCAAGACTCAACATCGCCATCACTAAACTTTAACTAAACAAAGAAATATTTTTCATCCACCAACAAAAGTTCGTTACCTCAATGAAACTTCATCCTTAAGAGGACTTTATTCATCAAAAAAAATTAATTAAAAATTTTTTTTATTTATTAGAATTGAAGTCATTCATAATTCTATTGGTTTCAATTCCTACCCAATAAATTTTTCCAAGTACCGATTTTCAAATTTGAATATTACCATTATTTTTTTTTCTTTATTTACTTTTCCAATCATACTAATTTTGAATGAGCCCCCGTAATTTAAAACTAAAAATCCATATTCCATAAATTTATCATCAGGCGGAAATTTTTCCCAGACGAAAGATAAAAACAATTTAAAAAGTCAACGAAGCGTAACGAAGAGGTTTGTCGACATAAATGTAAGTTTGGGAAAAGTGAAATAACAATAAATATAAATAAAATAAAATGAAAGAGAGCAAGAAAATAAAATGAAATAAAAGGAAAATTGTTAGACCGGTTAAAGACATGGTGCTATCACTAGATGTCGTGCGTATAACGTAATAACTGTGTCATCTTCCTTTCTCTCCTCTCATTCTCTCCATTAGAAACAACAACTTCTACTACTACTGGTATTGGTACTACTACAAATAAAATACATAGAGCAATGTAATACAACGTAATATTTGTAGGACGGTATATAGTGTCCCTCTTGAACGTCATTACATTTTACGTTTCCCTTTCTACATCAGTAGCAGTAGTACAAGTATAAGTAATGCTATCACTATCACTATCACTCTCTTTTTCATCTCTCCCACGTTATATTCTATCTTCACTATACTCGTTTATATTCTCTCTCTCTTTCTCTTTCTCTCTAGATATAGATATAGCTATAGCTATATAATACAGTACTGTGTGTCTGCCACCGGGTTGATTGGATCCACTTAACCGGGTATACTCAACGTACCAACATTACTGCTCTATGGTGTATGGCTAAGTGTGTTTCGTTGTGCCAATGTACAATGTTGTCTGCCTGCTGGGAGATCACGATGGATTATAAACAATTCTATTTTGTATTCAATCTTTTTATACTCTAGAGAAATTTATTTGCCATTTTTTATTTTTATTAAAAATCAGAAGTTATAAAAAATGATTTTTCCAGCAAAAAATTAACATTGAATTTTAAATAAGCAGCCACATAAATTAATTAACAAGTAAACACAGGGTTAAAAAATAAAATAGATTTTTTTTAAAAGGATTCATTTTTCCCGGGGTTGAAAAATTAAATGGATGGATCTTTTTACAAATGGTTGTGTCTAATAGGCTTGTAATTCTTTTGGATGAGTATAAATAAGCAGAAAAAGCGGTATATTGTCCGGTACATAAACGAGAGTAAGTAGAATCTACTAAGTAAAAGCCATTGTGGAGACTAATGACACGAGAGACCGAGATTATTTTATTATCACATCACCAGTCATTTTCCTGAATTTCGACACTCGTAAAATAGGGAGTAGGTAATAAATATATACATATACATATACATATATATGAGGGTATAGAGTGGCTTTCAAGCTTTCAGTCATCAGATACTACCGTCCACTCGCGTTATCCACGAATAGAAATAAACCATCAAAGTAAATCGAGAGCAAACGTCCGAGATTTGTTTCATTTATCTCTTACATAACTGTGGCCATCTTTCTTCTCCGTCTGACTTTGATAGACACTAGAACACTACACACGTTCCGAACTCATTCTTCCCTCTGCTCCTTAAATTAGATCGCTCATGTGCTCGCAAAATTGGATAAATCACTCCCTGTCCAGTTTCCACACTTTACTACTCTACCTCAAAAATTTACGCATTTAAATAAAAAAAATTTCATTTTTATTTTTAATTCCTTGAATTTTTTTATAAAAGTAAAATTATCTGTTATTAAATTTGCATAAATAATAATGGGATTTTAATTAAAATTAGTTATGTATAAAAAAGATTTTTTTTCCCTTTTAATTTTAATTATGAATATTAAATCTTCATTAAAGATCCGATGACTTTTTTCTCTTTTACTGGAAAAAAATTAATGACAATGAGCAATTACAGTAAGGATCAAAGATTAATTACATAGAATGTTTTTTTTTTCTTAATGATAATGTATTAAGACATAAGCATGTCTTACATAGTGACTCACAAAGTGATTTTATTTATATACAGATATATTTATTTTACAGAAATTTTTTATTAATGCTCACTGCATACTCAAAATTTTTATACCGTTAAAATAGCAAAATTAAAAAATGTCATTTTATTTTTTCAGACGATTCAAAAACAAGAGAATGATTTTGTAAAAATTTTATTATAAACCGATAGATAATTTTATGCCTTTCAGTCTACGATAATAAGGTCAAAATTTTTTTTTATTAACATCGATATTCATATAAATTTATTTCTTTACTAAAAAGTCTTGAATGGCGCAGTCAAATGTACATATATATATACATACATATGTATGTATAAATGTACATGTTTAAATATAACATAAACGAATGAGTTAAGTGTACTGATGTAAAATTAACGATGTAGTGTTTATTATTGACGTGTCAACGAAGCGTAATTCGGTGTACAGAGTTTGCTAAAGCATACACAAGACTACTCATCCAACGAAGCGTACATTATCAAGCTTGTCTCATATCATGTCTTACGACAAAGTGATAAGCTAAACAGACGATACTAACTATGAAGCTTGTCACAAGAAAATCAGACACGAGATATTGCATATTATCTAATGTACATGCACACTGTTGTCTGATTAAACTTAGTCACGATTCCCGACATTTTATTTATTCATTTAAATTCCGAATAAATAAATAGTAGATTTTTCTATAAATAATTTATGTGAATTAGTTTGCTTTTAATGTCAGAATAAATTTTAACTTTTTGATATTAGTGTTTAGAGTATAGTTATAAGTGGTATGGCGATCAGTGTGTCCAATCAATTCACCAGCAGCGTAAAACGTTGATTTATTAGTTTTTAAAGTGGATCGAAGGATCGAAGCAGCCTCGAGCCCGACTTGATCGCGAACAACCGAACATTTGACTGCCGTTATCTGAAATACGGTTGAGCGAGATTAAAACCCGTCTTGGATTCATGAGGTGCTTCCGTTCATCGCCGGCAATATAAAACGTGCTACTACTTACTGCCTTATACGCTGGCTTCTTTAAATTACTTTGCCTCTATCTTCTTCGTACACACACTCTACACTTCGCTATCCTTAATTCTTGATCATTTCATTTCAGTTTACGTTTTTTTTATTGCTGATTTATAAATTATTCACGGCTTATTATTTACACCAATTAATTGCCACGTTAATGATACCAGACATATGACAATTCACTATTTTTTTTTATTCTTCTATTTTAAATTATTTTTATTTTATCGATGCTACCAATTTAGATATTGATTCAAATATTAAAAGTACATTGAAAAAAAAAAAAAAATATATATATTTATATATATATATATATATATATATATCATAAGATGCTTTCTCATCTAAGCTTTAATTTGATACCCAACATATAATTTAGTAAAAAAAAAAATTTTAATTTCCATGAATCCCAGAGTCAATTAAAAAAAAAAAAAATCGTAAAAATTGTGATTCTTTTGAATTTGAACTCGTTTTTACGGCAGACTAATTAAATATAATTAATATCGATAAGAAAAACGAGTCACTTTGGGGTAACTAGGGCACGGACATATTTTACTAAGTGATTTTTTTTACACATGTATATTTATTTTTATTTACCAACCGTAATTTGAATGTGAAGTAATATTAAAATATATAAACCGATTTCCAAAGTAAATATTTGATAAAAAATATTTATTTATTTAAATAAATAAATAAATGTAAATAATTGTCATCCAAATAATACAGCGATATTTATTGTGACCCAACATTTGAATGTAAAAATAAATATAAATATAAATTTGAGTACAATGAAATACACAGGACAAAACCTATAACAACAAAAACAGAAAGATAAAAGCCGTCAACGATTCACAGGTTTGTTAAAAGACACCTGAGACTGCTTCTGCTGGTGCTGGTGCTGGTGGATACCCTAAAGGGGATAAAATTTAAATTTACGTCTTAATGTAGCAGACTAGCAGACTAAACTAACATGGCTAAGGATCCATAAGTAGGTCGTGTGTATGATAATGAGGCTATTATTAAAGGCACGCAGTTACCCTTGGCCTTCAACCGAGCTTCAAGTACCCAATATACGATACACAACACTTCCTATCGCCCTTTATACAAAGAGATTAAATAATGAGCAGTCATCTGATTTTGAGCTCAACACCTGAGACTTAATTAATCCCCATCTATTTCATAGGACGGGTTGTTGAGAAAGGGTTTTGATACAACTTTAAATAATAATTATAGTTATTATTATTTAGTTATTTATTCTTTTGAAAAATAATTTATTTTAAATCTGTTAAATTAATTTAAATTTACATTAATTCCGTTCTTTAGTTTCAGACTCGAGAGACGTTGATATTCAAATTTAATTTAAAAGTACGAGTACTGTATATAATATAATTCCCTCTGGTTACGCATTTAACCGTTAAAATTTAACATTAAATGTCTGTTTTATTACGCCTTAATTTTAAATAGTCTTTTATACTCGGTAATAAGACCGATTGCTATCGTTATTATGTCCAAAAGGTTTACAGTCGGCATTCGCTAACTTGTGAGATAACTAATGCTTTTTAATTATTTTCTGTTTACTACTTTTTTTTTTTTTTATTAAACATTTTATTTAAATGAAAAATTTTGTTGTATAATCGTCAGTGTTCAGGTTTGAAAGGAAATTAAATTCATTAAATTGTGATATATTATTATATCACTTATATTAATTGAATATTTGAAACTAGAACTTCGTAAAATTTCTAAATTAATACGACCCGAGTCGCCTTATAAATGATTTTTTTAAAAAAAAATTTGATTACTTTTAAAAGTAAGTAAATAAACAAATTCGAAGAAAGACTATTTATATTATTTTATTTAAATCAGCCTATAAATTTAATAATTTATCGTCTATTTAAAAAATTTATGAGATACTTATTGTACAAATAAATCAAAGTATACTAAAGTGTATATCAAGACTATAAAATTCCATGCGAATAAACTCTTTTCACGTACATTTATGTATATATATATATAGAGCTATAAATGCTGTAGCAGCACTTTTCTGTTATCACAACCCGTACATATCATTGCTTATCAACTTGGTTATGTATCAAAAGACTTACATGAGAAAGTTCATCTTTACGATTAGATAATAATTTGTAATATTATCTAGCAAGAGTAATATAGTAATTTTTATCATTAATTGCAGATAAAAACATTATTTAGAAGTTATTATTTCATCTCGAACAAAAAATCCAATAATAATTTTGTTTTATCACTTATCGTAAAAAACAAACAAAATCGTTTATAAAATTTATTCTTTAGTAAAAAAATTTTTTATTAGAATCGAAATTTCACCTTTTTTTTTTTTTTGAAAGTTACATAAAATTGAGCAAAATAATATTTTGGAGCCATTCGATAAAAAAAACTATAAACTGACACCAAATTTCGATCTGCCCACTCTAGGAAAAGATCTCATTTTACTAAAGTGGTTTCAAAATTAGTCTATAAAATTTTAGGTTATCTCAGAAATTTATTTCAAAAACAAATTTGACTTTTTCTTACAAATTTTGAAACCCACTTAAAAAATGAATACTTCTGTAAAATTAAAAAAAAACTATTTGGTCTTTTTTGGAAAACTTTTTTCTAGGAGTAACTTTACTATATGAAAATATTTTTCAACAGAATGGACAGTGAAGTTTAACTAAACTAAACACTAATTTCGACTGTGAAATAAGTATATAATTTTTTGTTATAGAAATGAAATGAAAAGTAGGCAAGAAATAAAAATTTTCTCGATCTAGTAAATTTAATGGTTAACCATTTCATCTACATATATACATATATACATTAAGAACAGGTAGCAGTAATATATAAATACATGAAACACATAAGCAAGTATACAACTAGCCGATTACATTACGAAAGTCACGAGTAAACCCATGATATTCCGCAAACGTCCAGCAATTGAAACTCAACAACTCTCCTACTATCCAACAATCCTATCCTCCAGTAATATAACCAACCGATTCTATCCTGAAAATTGGTTTATTACTTATTTTATCCTTTCCACCGATAAAACGATATTTTCCGCGACCCGCTCATATGCACATTAAACTAATCTCTCTCTCTCCCTCACTCTCTTTCTCTCCCTCTGTATCTCTACACTACCAAGTTTCTAACATTGCGCAATTTTATTTACTAATGTACTCTTAGTTTATTATTTTTCATACAAAATATATTTAATATATTTATAAATAATAGCTACAAATATATACATATATACAAACTGATATTATATAGATGCATTATGTCAATTGGTGTAAAAAAAAAAAAACCGCAAATCTAAACAAAAGAGTAATAGATGATTGGCCAATCACCATAAATAAAATTATGCAGTCATTTTTTTTTTTTTTTTTTTTTTTTTTTTTTTATTTAATGACTTCATGAAGTGTTGCAGTCTCTCGATTAGCTCAAGGTTAAAAGTCTCTATTGTTAACCTAGATCAGTGTTAAAGATATATGAAGGGAAAAATTTTCTGTCTGTCTATTCATTTATTTATTTATTTATTTATTATTATTATGTACTAGCAATTTTTTAATAGCTTTATAATCAAGCTAGACATTAATTAAATGAATAAAAAAAATAATGAATAAATCGTTATTAATTTCTCTATAGAAAACTCCAGTAGCAATGATTTATTTTATTTTGTTTTTCTTTAAATACTGCGTATCGCGTTAAAATTATATATAATAACGGTAATTTAATGATGATCAAGTGCTAGTGTAGTGTAATTTAAAATAAAATGTCAATAGTTGCAATGGATTTTATAAAAATTTATAATATTTATTGAAATTGAATCGATGACAGAAAAAGAGAAATGGGCAAGATTTATCGTATTGATTGTAATATAATGTATATAAATATATATATGTATATATATCTTTAAGCTTACTGTGTGCATATTATGAACAACTTGTTGACTTCCGGTGCCATGTTCAGAAGACGACAGCTGACATGGTAGAGTTGAACGATGAGATTTTTTCACTCTTTCTTATAGATTTGAAAGTTATCTATTTATTTTATTTTTTTTTCCTGAGAGTCCATTTAAAAAAGCTACGTATTGCAAAGTACTGGAGATTTACGTGATTTAAAAATGTTAATTTTTTTTTTTAAAATTAAATGCACAGGAAATTGTTTTGCGTCTTTGTTTAATAATTTAATTTTGATTTTTATATTTATTTAACGTGTTATTTTTTTTTTTTACGTTTTTAATACTTTCATTTTCATCTGCAGTCCGCAGTTTATGATTTCGCTGGGGAGTGTATGGTTTAACTAACGTTTGAGTGATTGTGTGGCAATCGGCTATTAAATTTGTAACAAAAATGCTGAGTGGGAGGAGGAGAGTTTTAAAAATAAATAAATGAAATAAAGTTTAACGAAATAAAATAAAATAATAAAGTTAAGTAAAGTAAATGAGAGTTGTTGAAATATTATTATAGTTTTGTATTGGAAAAATGTAACTGCGCAGAAAGTGACGTTGGCTCGTGCTACCACCAGCACTGCAAATAACGATAAAACATGATCGTTTCGTTATTACAGTTATCTCGACGATTATCTTTAAGACTTTAAACTTTTAAGTTACTATATATATTGCGTTTCAAATTATTGTATTTTGTTGAAATAAAAAAAAATTCAAATTTACGTCAATCATTTCTTTACAAATAATTTTTTTTTCATTAAAATGATAATAATGCGTAAACTACTGCATTTACGGACAATATTATGAAATACTTTTTTGTAGAGAATTTCATTTCCTACAAAATTATATTGATGTATTTTTTTCGTATTTTCAATAGTTTTTTCGGAATTTAAGTTTAAAGAGATTGGGATACTATAATGAGATTTGATTTTTTATTTATTTATGAATCAACTTTTTCAAATTAAAATTACAGATCGTAGATTGAAGATACGATAAAAATGGATAGAAACAAATTTATAGAAAATTAAATTTCCTACAAATTTTTATCCATCTATTTTTTTCATATCTTCAATAGTTTTGACAGAATTTGAGTTTAAAGAGACTGGGATACTAATGAAATTCGATTTTTGATTTATTTATAAATCAACTGCTTCAAATTAAAATTACAGATGGTAGATTGAAGATACGATAAAAATGTATAGAAATAAATTTATAGAAAATTAAATTTCCTACAAAAAAGGATTTCATAAATTTTTTTGTAGAGTCAATAATATACAAGATTCCATGTCTCAAAGTCTCAGCTATAAATTTGTTGAAAAAGTTTTTTAGGTGTAAAGTAATAATCAGCAATTTGTAATTAATAAGGAGGCCAAGGTTACTATTCAAGGTATCCATGCCACGAACAATGAAAAAAAAAAAATTTATGCAACCCTCGTTGCATTAGCACCGATGTTACAGAGATATGCAATCGTTACGTTGATTCTGCGTGAAAAAAAAAAAAAAAAAAATAAAATAAAATAAAATAAAAGCCGTTAATTCTAGGCGAAGTCGAGGTCATTTACATTGTTTTCCAATTGACAGAGCACACCATACTGTTTAGAGATTTACATCACAAGAGACTACAGCCAGCAATGAAGATGCGCCAGTGACCTCGAATATTTTTTATCTTATTCGCGGCAACGTTCACGGACGTTTGTTTTATTCCGCTTCACACGATCACAATAATTTTTAAACTTTATTACTTACACTTTTAATTTAATAATAATAAATAATAATTATTAAAAATTGCTATTAATTATAAAACCGTAAATTTATAGACAATAATTAAATTAATAATAATATCTAGTATGCAAGTAAATTATTATTTTGATATTATAGATTAATCAAATTATAACGCAATAATTTTTAAAACTCATGATTATATTATCCAGAGACTGATTTAACACTTTAGCTGCAAGTCACGTCGTAATGCTGCTGCAAGTGCACATTTACATTTTAATTTATAACGACAGAATAAATAAACGAATTATAAGACAACATATATTTATAATCGCAAGACATAGTATTGGGTTCATAGGAGATAAAAAAATAATAACAAATAATAGTAGTAAAAAAAAACTATAAATATGTGAATAAATAAATAAAGAGATGAAGGGAAAGGCATGTGGGGGCGAGAGGGAGTAGTTATATTTACATACTTATAAGGTATGTTATGTTAATATTTAATATTTAATATATAATATATAATATATATAAATGTGTAGCGGGTGAAATGTGTTCTCTATTCTCATATACTGAGTTGATCGGCGTGTAAGGTTAACAGTTAATATACGCTTCGTTGCCCAACGCGTCCTCGGTGGAATAGACTAATCACCCTGGATGTCGCTGCTAATCACTGATCAACTAATCTGAGAACTTTGCCGCTGTTTATTTATTTATACTAATTCGTTCGTAAGTTTTTTACAATCTCATTTATCGAAAAGCTAATTTTGCATATCGATACTATTTATCTATTTATATATGCATGTGTATAGAGGACTTGTAGAAATTACTAGAAGGATTTACAGTTCGGATTTGATGTTTCGCGGGTTTAGAAGTGAAAAGATTTTTGAAAAAAAAAAAAAAAAAAAATGACTATTTAATTTAAATCAAACAAACTTCTTGGAAAATTATTGTTTGTAAAAAATTTTAAATTTCTCGAGAAATGATTTTTTTACAATATTTTAAAATTTTATAAAAATAAATTAACTTGAGTGTGAAAACTTCAAATTTTTTTTTAAACATCTGTATTTTTTGACAGAACCTATTATCTTTAATTTGAAAAAAAAAAAAAAAAATCTGAGTAAATGCACAGATATAATTGTCAACATTTAATTTACTCTATGAAAAGAAATTAATTCAAATCACGTGACAATCACTATTTGACAGTGAATAGTCACTATATGAATTAGTGATATACTTTTCACTGATAAACAATGAATAGTCACAAATTCCACTATTTAAAATTTAAGAGAGTACGCTCGAGCCATTGTCTCTTATCTCGACTATTATAAATAATAAACAAACATGCCAACTTTCCTACTATCACTCGGACATAAATTATCAATTTTATTTCTTTCGATTAATTGCAAAGTGAAAAAAATAAAATTATATTCAAATTAAACTCCAAAGAACTCAATACATAATTTGTGAACTTCATTTTTAAAAATATTCGTTGTTTTATTTATAAATATCGATTATAATTTAAACAAACAGATCGATGATAAGCTACCGTATTAATAAATATATATATAAGCCTTAAAAAAAAAATGTGAACTACATGACTAGCGAAATGCGCGAATAAAATATACAAAACAAAATTAAAAAAATATATTTAAAAATCAGGCAAGATAAAAAGTTGGCTGATTCCTCTGATGACTTACGCTAACTTTGTTCAAATAATTATTATCATTATTTTTGATTAATTTTAAAGACTAGTTATATCAATATAAACAACGTCGTATGTCAGATGCTAATTAAGGCCAAGGAGCGCAAAACGTTATGCTAGAATTCTCAACAACTGTATTATATAGATATATACATAAGTACATATATCTATATATTCATATATTTATGTATATATGTATATAGATATAGAAATAAAGGGTGTCGTAAGCGTGTATTAAAGTGGCCGTACACTGCCCCCCCCCCTCCTCCCACTAGTCATAAAAGGCCCAAGAGAGTGTACTGGGACTTAAATCCTTCAGGAGTTAAATTTCTACTTTTCTTACTCTATAACTCAACTCGGTCACTTAACGTAATTTTTTCATCTGTCAATCTGACTGTTTTACGATCTTATTAACCGTCGAAATTAACTCAGTCGCAATAGCTACCGAAGATTAAAAATACTTGGATACATTACTGCAGCACAGATCTTACAAGCGATTTCGAAGTCTAAATAGAAATGAATAATAGTAATATAATAACTAAAAAAAAAAAAAAAAAAAAAACAAATTATTACATTGTCTGTCCAATGTAGAGCTCAGCTTAAATATCTCGTGAAAGTTTGATCAATTTAAAAACGACAGTTTCGCTCTGTTTATGAAGGCTATATAATTTTTTTTTCCATTTTTTTTCTCGCAGATCTATTTCAATTTTTAAATAAAATTTTAATTTATAAATTGGGCTCATTATTGCAGATAAAGAAAAACCTATAAAATGCGCATGTAACTTTAAATAATAAATAAAGTAAAAGAGTACAATAGGATCTTTGTTAAAAAGTTATAAAAATTGATAAAACACGACGTGGCTGATGTTGAATAGCCATAAAACCGAATGAGACGCAATAGTCAATTGAAGTCGGCTTTAATAAAAAACAAAATAAAATAAAATAACGAAAGACGGTTTAACACACATGTGGGACGTTAGAAACTTTCAAAAGCACATGGCCAACAACAGCCGCAACACAGCATCAACATGAGCTAAGAAATAGTCGACGATGCAAAATGCCAACAACTCCACCGGTGATCTCTGACGCAAGGTCTTCCCCACTTTCTATACCACTAATTCTGTCTCTTTAGTTTATAAACATTATTTTATTTAAAAGTCTTGACTTCTACGATCGTCTGATGTCTTAATAAACTCAAGCCCCTGCTCAATTGATTGTGCGTATACGACAACTCAATAATGAAAACCTCAACAAAGACTACTTGCATCCACATTCACCGAGTTTTCAGTTACCGGAGATAAAATTGCATCTTTAATTCTCAGATAGATTCAGTTTTTCAATTTTCGGAGAGCTGAATCTCACGCCCGTGAGAAAATTCAAGACTCAAATATCTAAGCTCATACAATAAGTAATTCGGTTCAAAAAACTCATATGTATTCATGGGTCATACAAATTCACGAGGATAAATCCAGAATATAAGAGCAAACATGAGAGTAGGAGGTGCGAATAAAACTATTGCTGTTTTTTGCAATCTATGAGTTTAAACTCTTCTCTTAGCTCTAGAGTGTTTGCTTCAAAAAATGTGTGTGTTTGAAAATAAAAAGGAGATAAAAACTGAAAAAAGTAAAAAAAAAGTAGTATTATAATAAAGTAGTTGAAAAATAAAATAGAATAAAGGAAGAGGTTTGTGTTATCGTTATTTGAGTTCCTTGACTCGGTGCACATTTTTCCGGAATGCTTATTTGAATTGGTAAATACTCAAGGTCTTGTAACAACTTATCGTTCATATTACTATTTTACTTTATTTATTATTTTTACATGTCTATATCTTTGTTTACTAAAATCTTCTTGAAGGTAATTATAAAATTTCGTCTGAAGAAAAGCATAATTTTGATGTTTTTTTCAGAAATTTATCTATTAAGAGATTTTGTGATATTTTTCATTGATTAGGTCCTAAAAATGCTATGAGTTCGCAAGTTCATATATTTTTTTATAAATCTGATGTAACAATAATGGACCGCAATTAAATTTTCTACATTTATTCAAAAGAATCTCGACCAAGTTCGAAAATGATCAAAGTTCTAGCTGCATAATTTTTTTTTATTAATAAAATGAAAATTTAGCTATGAACTAACAAAATAATAAAATTAAATTAAAAAAAGAAGCTCTCGTATATTTCAGAGTATGAAATTTTATTGAAGGAACAAAATTTCACAAGTAAATTGAGTTTTTATAGGATCGCCTGACAACGTTGTCTCTAGTGAGGTAGGTCGATAATATAGGTCTCGGAAGCTCGAAGCTCTCACAATCACAGACTAAATCTCAAGACAAAGAAGCACCGAAAAAGTATTCCTACTAAAGGTACACACACTCAGTGAATAAAGAAAGACTATTCTGAACAATGATATGACTCTTTTCACTACTTCGCTCGTTCTCTGCCATTGTTTTACTCCTATATTCTTTTATATTCACATACATACAAATACTTTAATAAAAATCCATACATACACACCATTTCATCCTGCTCTGGCTCATTCACTTTATCCGTTTATTCGAGAACTGAAAACCGACTCAGTCTTTTCCCATTTCTGTGCACTGACCTCACTCAAGGTCTTATCTCTCTCTCTCTCCTTCTCTCTTGTTTCTTAAACGCTTTTTCTTCCTCACTCTTTTATAACACTATATATACATACATATATACACTTAACCTACAGCAATGAAGATACGCGTATGCACCGAGTTGATGTAATTTCTACACCGATGTCATTCACTTTTCCATAGTTTTCAGCAAAGAAAATTACTCCTTTAAATTCTGTATCACGGGTCATCGACTCAAGGATATTTGGCACTATGTTGAGTGAATCCTACTTCATTTACTTTATATATATGTTTATATAAATCCTCATATCTACTAAACTCAACGGCTACAGAAGATGCACTAGAAAGACGTCTCTCGAAAGACAGACTTATACTTGATGGCCAAAAGTTTATGAGACTATCCACGAAATTACAATGAGAAAATAACAAAAATACTATTATTATACCCGTACTTATTTCAATTCAATTCGACACTTTTATTTCAGTTCAAGTGATCGCTGAATGTGTGGTTCAGTTTATTCAATTCAATTGATATTGATTTTATTCACTACTTCTATCGACTTTATCATAAAAATACTCATTTATATCTTCTTTATAACTGGACTGTTAAATTTATATATAAATATATGAGATTGTGTCGTTTCAGTAACAGTTTTTTATACTCACTGTTAAAAATAATTTAAGAAACACTGAAATACCAACTATATAAAAAAATCGAATTTTTGACTTTTTAAAAAATATCAAAATTAGGTTTTTTTTTCTTGGTCTTGTTTTCAACTGTCGGATAATTTTTGAATTTTTATTCTGTTCCTTTGCTCAATAAAACCTTTTTTGAAAAGAATTTCATTTTTTACAAAATTTATATTTAATGTTTTTATATTGTGTCAAATTTTCAGAAGCTCAAATATTTTTTTTTTATATTTTTTAAAGAATTTTTTTCTCAAAATTTTTAATAATGAGCATTAAAAAAATTATTACTGCAAATTACACATTTATATAAATAAATATACATATAGATATATTCTTTACAGCTGTCACTCGTGACATAATTATACATAATACATTAGTGTAACTTGGGCCTTAAAAATGTATTTTAAAATCATATTACTTGGGCCTAATGCTTTTTTTGATATCTTAATGTTTAAAAAATTTTAAAAAATGAATTTTTTATCTTTAATGTATGTTTTAAAGTTTCATTTAAAAGAGTTAAATGTATTTTTTTTTCTTTCCATTTGACTTTATCGAAAATCGAGATGTTTATGTATGTTAATAAATCGTTTATCTGTTGTTTAGTCTTTTTGAAAAAGACTACTGGGTACTTAAAGTACTGGATCTTATCATTCTTTTACCGTATAACGTATACCGGATTTTACTCTACACTTACGTGTCTCTTTATTTGTATGTGAGTTTTTATATATAAATGTGTGTGCATATATACAATGTATGAAGACTTAAACCAATACTGTTAGTATCACTATCAAAAGTAGTGAGCTTTCGAGAAATTGGTTGCATCCTTGCATCTTTTGTGATCTAAACTTTTATATTCGAGAAAATAGAACAAGATAATTTAAAGTTACTAGAAAATTGTTTTATCTCAAAATGTAATTTTTGTAAAAGATGAAAAAAGTTAATTCAATTTTTACAAACAATATTTGATTTTACTTATTTACATTTTTTTTTAACATGAAAATTTTGTCAAAGCAAATTATCGAAGCTATTTGAGAATTTGGTAATTTTTCGATTAATTTTTGGAAATAAGAAATAAAACAAAAAATTATTGAACTATCCTGAGATTTTCAATAAAAAAATAATGAAATGATGAGGAATATAAATATAAATATCAATCATATATATGTAAATATGTTTTTGATAACAATATGATTAACTATGTATTCTTCAAATACACAAATAAATATCAAATCAGCATATATATTAATAATGAAACTTTCTCGAGATGAAAAATATGAAATAACTTATTTATGTATATTCTCAAATAAGTCATTTAATGTTAAATTACACACAATAAAATAATAAATTTAATATCGCAAATTACATTACATGCATTTTATATAACATATAATGAGAATTAAATAAGAAACCTATATTAATATTAAAAGACAGAGTTTCCATTTTAAAAACACGGAGAGATACAACAGCATAACATAAATATGACATTTCTAATCTACTTCTTTTAGTCTAATTATAATTTATCTATAATGATAGACTATATCAATTTTATAATATATTCGCGCATAATCGCCATAATATAACGGTCATATTTTTAGTATCACTAGATAATTATATACGCAATTATCCTAAGTTTTCAAGGTCAGTTCACTCGCCATCATCATCACCGGCCTCATCATCATCATAATCATCTCTTTTGCTTACTCAAGCTCAACAAATTTTTTTACATTTATATATATATATATATATATATATATATATATATATATATATATATATATATATATATATATATATATATATATATATATATACTACTTACTATTACCTGCAATAACGCGCAATTTATATAATTTTATTGCACTTTTACAGTTGTCTTCTTAACAAAAACAAGTTTACTATTGACCATTATTTTATTTAACTTTATTCTCCATCTTTGCCTTTTTCCTTTTCGGTTTTTTATTTTTTCAAAAACTGTACTTTTACGTATAGTACAAGTTATTTACTTTAACTTGGAGCCATTTCCGTGTTCAAATTTTTATTATAATTGATTTTCCTACTTTGTCAATAAAAGAGATAGAGAGGGGTGGGGGGGGGCGTATCTAATTTAATGTTATTTATATATATTTTATAAATTATAGATGTATAAAGAAATATTAAAAGATAAACAATAAAGTTTATTGAGTACTTTTGTAACAGACTGTACAGGATCTGCGCGAGTTGAGACAAGTTTTATTAACTTCGCTGTCCATTCTTGATATTATGATCCAAAGTCAAGAATATCAATATCTCCCATAATCAACTACACTACAGCTATAGCTCTTCACCATTATAATTATACGGCAATAATATACAATATTCGATAAATTATTTTAATAAATTTTATAAACACGTGAGTTAATTCAAAACTCAATTTATCATCAATTTTATCTACTACATTATATATTAAAGACATCTATTTAATTAATTTTGAAAAATGGTTCAAATTAAATGTATAATCTATTGCTTCAATTATATGCGATTGGCTTTGATTTCTTATCAAATGAAATTTATGTAATGTATCATTTAATTTACTAACACTAATCAATCAAAATAAATTTTCAGTTGACACATTCACGGATTAATTTTTTTTCCAAATGTAAATTAACATATTAACAAATTTGAATTTTTTAAACTAGATCCAGTTTTTCAAAATTAATTGACTCATCCAATCACCGTAAAAATTTAATTGCGATCTCTTGAAAATTATGTGCGCCATCGGGCCAAAGCAATGCCCATCAAATAAATATATAAATATAAATATATATACATAAATTTTTGAACTTAGTATTTTTAAAACCTTCTCAATTAATTGTCAAAATTTCATCATTCTCATTATAATACATTTGATAGCAAAATTTTGAAAAAAGTATCAAAAAGAAATTAGTAATTTTTGAATAGATTTACCTCTAGCTCCCCGTTATCCGCCATTAAATAAATAAAATACAAGTATCTAGCTATTAATAAATAACCCTGAGTATAAAAGTAAATACAAAAGTAATAATAAAGAAAAAGCTTAATGTTATGATCGAAACTGTTTACGTTGACTGTACATGATTGTGCAGGCTGGGACACGTTTTCCAAAGCTCAGCATCGTCTCTCGTTTACTATACATACTCCTTTACTCGCCAATCCTCTCTCACTTACTCACTTACATTACCTCAACTACATATACGTACACATATATATGTATATACATAGTAGCTCAGCGTTACCGCGGGGTCGTTCGCCGTTCTGTCTTTATCTCTAGCTTGACTAACCCAGGACAGCATTACCCGTGTGTCCAGTTGCTCGAGCGAGATAAAAAAAAAACCACCAGCGGTTCTCTGTCCAGTATTCTGTACTGACAGACGCTTAGTGCATTACAACAGTGGGCATCTCGCTCAAACTCGTTACAATATATATATAGTTAGAGTGACTCTGTTTCACTTTTCACTTGCATTGGCTTATGCTTATAGTCCTTACATTACATTAGCTTATGTTATACTCTTTACTCTTTCAATCGACTGGACTAACCTCCACTTCCACTCTGCTCTTAACTTGCTGCAGCGGCAGCAGTCCCTTCCATTTGGCTTCGGCTTCAATTTTTACATTGCCAATCGTATACATACATACTACGCTAGAACCACTTGCTGTCGTTGCCACCGACGCTCACTACACCCTCCCCTTGCTCTTCGTCGACGTCTCGCCCCACCCGCGACAACGCGAGTAAAACCGTCCTTGATCCACGGGTCACTCCGTACGATACACGAGCTCTTCTCTTATTTTTTTATTTATTTATTTATTTTTATTCTCTTCTATTTATTTTACTTTTTATTTTTCTTTTCTATTCTACTTGTCTCTCTATATTTTATTTTTTATTACATCTGTATATATATACACATATGTAACGATACACCCAACAAGATTTTAATTCGACACGTGGTCACAACTAGTAAAAAATTACGTCAGTTAATTTTCTTACAAATTTGATTGTATATCAAATCGAAGTAATTTAATTGTTAATAGAAAAAATTTTATAAATTCCAATTTTCCAAAATTCATGAAAATAAAAATTGATAAATTTGTTAATTATCAAATTTCAATCATATGTCTGCTGTTAAATTTATCGATAATGATTTTTAAAATTAACAGCAGTAAAAGTATTAATTTTTCATATTTTAAAAACACATCTGAATCGAAATTTGAATCGTAAACTGAACTTCCGACTCAAAAAGAGCTGAGTTTAAAAAGAAATATGAAAACAGTGCGATTGAGTTGGTCAGTTCACTAATTTCCAATTGAATTCGCGACTAAATCAATTGATGGTCACCAACGTTCCCTAAATTCAAATCTGGCTGTAACTAAATTCTGGATCCCAGTCTACCAAACCAGAAATTGAGTTTTGAAAAATCAATCAAACTAAATTTTTGATAAACTCTTAATAACCACGTAAATAAAAAAATTGATAAATCAAAATTTCGTTTCCACTAATTAATCAGCACTTGAGATTTTAATATCTTCAAAACAGCCATAATCTCGTTTTTATCAATTTATAATTTTTAACAGCAATAAAAGTTAATCAGTGTTATTCTCTCAGAACTGAGAGCTAGTTTTTAAACAACTACATGTAAGCTCTTAATACCCATGTCAATTTATATTCAATCCAATTTCACTAACGTTAAGATTTTTTCAGAAAACAAAAACAAACAGTTTGAATCTATATAATTTTTGTTCTACATCTCGTCCGTTAAATATAAATCTCATTAAATCATTATAGCAATCGCTTTTTTTTTCAGAATAATAAAATTCCCTCGGAAGAACAAAATACGTAAATCAAGTGATTTAAAATTTTTAGCGTTCCTATTAAGTCCAGGCTGCTATAAAATAAATGTTTATTTTTTGCTATTGAACAACTGAATATTTAATAGCAAAGTATAAACCGCAAGTGCGTGCTAATGCATGGATGCAATTGTAATTTAAATATTTATACCAATAAATAAAATATATTTATATGTATAAATGTATATATAGGTATATATATAAATGGAGAAATGCAGTAATATGGGCAGTACCCAGTCAGTATGTACACACAGTAATATAATATAATAAAATAAAATAAATATATATAAATATATATGAGGAGAGAGAAACGATACATATCCATCCTTACGCCTCTTGGATAGGAGTAACGACTTATCGCGCGATCGGTCGCTGTCCCGAGATAGAATCTCAAATCAGATGTGGTAATCGTCGCGGGAGCGGCCCGTTACTTTTTATTGCCGCCTCGACCTCATCGAATATAAACGTTGTTGCTGTTACACACCGATCTACTCCACTCCGTTCGTTTAATGTGTTGCTGCTGCACTGGTACTGCTGCTTAAGTTTTTCCTTCCTTTCCATCATCTATTAGTAGTATGAGTAGTTGAGTACTTGTTACTTGTAATAGTTATAAGTTATAATAATCTAGGATAGAGAGGCTACGAAGACTTGGATGCGGCTCTAGTCTGCTAATAATACACGATTTACTTGTGTCCTAGCTCTGAGGTCTAGCTCTTGTCTCTCAGTGTACACTTCGTCTACTCTGAATTAAGTAGCAAATCTCCCAGCTTACCATATATTTTATACTCAACTCTATACAGCAAATACTGCAAAACCGCAATCATCTCTCAATTTGTCTTCTACGATTGGTATTGGCAAACATAATTAAGACAAACTTCACTTTTTTTTATACAAATTATTATTTTTACTTGTCTGCCAATTGAGTTACTAATCATTTTAAATTTTTAGTATTTGCTACTGTTATTTTGCGAGTTAGGTATTCATTTTTGGCCTTGATTCTAATTTTTAAATTGATTTTAGTGAATTTCCAAATCTCGTGATTATGAGATTTGAAAATTTGGTTCTCTATTGAATCGGTATTAATCTTTAAAAACAAATTAATGAAAATCACGTGATATTTTGCAGTCAGTAGTCATTTATTGCCATTATATACTTTTTGAATCAGTGACATACTTTTCACTAATAAACAGTGAATAGTCACTATTTTCACTATTTCAAATTTAAGAGAGTACAATTTTTAAAATTTGTATTTTCTTCTATTAAGGATTACCCTAGACAAATTTTGTTTATATTGTTTAAGACATTTTATACAACAGAAACCCACCAACATCCCTTTATTTACCAAATTTACTATTTTTGAAATTTACCAAAAATTGATAAGGATTTTTTAATCAATCAATTAACACTCATTACTTATTATATGCCGATCATAAAATTTGTTATTTTACTACTTCTGCAAAAAATACCAACGACAAAAAAAATTGACTGTAATCTGAATGTTACATTTATGATATCCATTAATTTTCCAATAATAAGTCTCATGAATCCTGATAAAAAATAGTCGTACTCCAATTAAAAAATAGTGAATAAATTATTGTTAATTTTCCATAATTATTAAGACATCAATAAAATCCTCTACGTAAAAAATCTAAAACTGTTGTAAAAAAATAATCTTTCGAAATAATTTATCAATAATAAAATACCGCTTACAAATTACCCCAAGAATAATAAATGAAATAAAACGCTTAGCAGCTAAATAAGTATCTCTACATGTTAATAAGTATAGTAAATAATTAGTAGTTGCATTAGCTATTTGCCATTTCCTACAGATGCTAATTGTACAATCAGATCATACCGATCATAATATCAGCATTAACTATTTTTTACTGAACGCTAATTCATTGAACCTCCGTTGCATACATCGAGTCTCATTCAATACACACTTAATTCTCTCATGCAGCTCCTTAGCGTAACTCGAACACCACTTATTACTAGAGTAGAGCAATACTCTATAATAGTGGGCGTTTAAATAAACGTTTCTATTTCACAAAGAAAACTTAAAACATAACAGCCTTAGGTATCAACGGTATTTTCTCTTAACAATGTTTTCTTATAGAAAATTAAATTCACTATTCTCTAACATTGTTATAAATAATAATATTTAAACTCTACTTAACACTAAAAAATAGTTTCTGCATAAACAAAGGGACAGTACAAAAGACTCGTTACTTTAATAGTATGTAGTCAAAACTAAACCTACTCCTTGTATTCGTAACAATCTCGTTCAGTTGTACAGCGGATCACGATGCAGGTGTTAGCCTTGGGCACAACTCACTATTTCTGTATTTATTTATATATATATAAGTATCTATACACAATATATGTGCTGTTAATGTATGAGCACATCTATACAGACAAACAAACGTCTTTGTATTAAACTGCTGTCTCCTTTAGTCGCCAGAACACCTCTTTTTTACTGTATCGTCACACATTGTATGTACACTTGTATTTATGCTGAATACTAATACATTAAAAGACATTTGTTACAGCCAACCGTGCAAATCGACTATATTGCTATATTTACTTACTGCTATTGTCAGTCAACGATCTTTGTTCGAGACTTGAGACAAACTTTTATAAATTAATTATCCTAAGCCATATTTCGTATATGATTTTATAAAATTTAAAAAATCTGTAGATAAATATAAACACGAGTGCACAAACGTAAGAAATTCATTTGTAATTCAAATGATCTGTCAGTCAGATAAATACATGCATTTGTTATTGCAGTAATTACAAGTGAAATTAATAATAACAATAATAATGGTAATAACTAGGCATAGATATGTTTATAGAAATAATTAATTTTATAAAATATTCATTTGAGTTGTAGCAATTTTAATATTTAAAATAAATAATAATAGTGTCCCCTTTCCCTTTCTCATCCTACGCATCATTTTAACGAAACCAGCTTCGCTGTAGTGTGTAGAGTGTAGCAGAGTAGCCAAAGCACTTTATAACGCAATATATTACACTGAAAGCGTGGGCAGTGTCCACGAGATCTATCTCTCTTATACTTCTTGATAACTTGTCTATCAGCTCATTTTTTATCTTTGAGTTAACTCTTATATATGTATATATATTTACAAGGTTTGTTACTATAACTACGCTGGCGGTTGTAGCCAGTAGCATATAATATAACTCCGGTTCCAGTTGACCAGTTTCTCCAGGCAGTCTACCGGTCTTGGCTTAGCTATCTTCAGCCACTGGATATTGCAGCAGCTCTATACTCTACACTATCTGTACTATACATATAGTAAGTAAAATAAGTGTCTATAGTAAGGATAGTTACTATAGTTAAGTAAGTATAGTAGATATAGCAGCATGAGCAACTGCGTACAACGAACTTACCAGTGGCATTGACGCTAAGACAGCGAAAGTACTCGTTCATAGGTGAACTACCTTCTCCTACTCAGTGACGTTTTCCGTTTTTTACTTATTTCATTTTGTTTTTTATTATTTATTCCTGGGCAAGACTGTGCTCGAGTAGAGGGGGTTTGAGAGGTGGACACAACAATGACGCGTGTGTCCCTCTTATGCTTATCCACATACGACACGCGTCTGTCGTACGACCGCAATTTTCTAGGTTACGTCTAAGCGTAAATCCAGTGGCTGTACCCTAGCGTTTATTGAGAGTTGTACTGCTGTGACGATAATGTATTTACCAATACCACAAATACAAATATATAAATATATACATCGCGATACCTTTCCTTGACACTTGGTGCACTTGGAACTGGTATCGTGACCTCCATTATTAGAATTCTTTAATCCTTTTAATGATGGCAGAGCTCTTTGTTGATCGAATTATTTTATTTGTAGAATAGTAATAAATATATATTATAAAAAACACATAAATATATAATGGGTTTTAAATAAACTGCATCAGCATCTTGCATCTGTGTTTCATCATCAGATAGCCTTGGGGCCTAAGCGATTATTATCGTCCATTAATAATTTCCCGATCGCATCATCAAAAAGTTTTGCTGGATATTATGACTGGGAGTTGATAAAGTGAGGATCTGATACTCAATATCCTTTGATATGAGTTGCTAATACAGAATGGTATTTTAAAGACTGTTTATAAGTCTAGAGCTGGACACACTAAAGAGTGTTACAACTGTATGAAAGACCTATATGAGTGGCTGCCTGGAGTAATTTCGTAATAATTCAACGGTAAACCGTCGGTGTGCGCTCATGCGTGACACTACGACCTGAATAATCTTTTCTGCAAGTTGCATATAACACGAGGTAGTTTAAAGAGAACCGTACCCGCCCTCGAGCCCCTCAAGTGCTTGGTGGGAGGGTCCCTGTTAATATATCGTTAATACTCAACACTGAAAACTGTTAGTGCTGGTAAAGACTATCGATATTAGGTAATAACGAGCCTTGGGTGAACATATGCATTCATGTTTATGTTTATGTTTATGTTTTATATTTATATTTATATGAGTATACATATAGATATATGTCTTATGTGAACGAATGTGTAACGCGCCCTAGTATCATTTACGTCTGCGCCACAAACCGGTAACTTACGTTTATCTAATTCGTTCCGCGTTCGCGTAATTACCCGGACCGTTGAACGCGGCCATCGAAACAAAACCCGAGACATTGTTTGCTGACTTTTTTTAAATCCTTTTTGTCCGGTCTAATGTTCAGGATCGACGCCCGTAACCCGTAACGAAATTAAATGCGGGATATACTCATGTTTATAATCAACAGTTGACGATTATTGCTATTGTATATTAGATTAATAAATGTTTATTTTCGATTAGATTTTGATTAATATGTCTGCACAAAAAATAGGATTTCTTGGCCCAAGAAATATTTTGCACTGTGAATTGAAGACAAAAATTTTTTTAGGACTGGAACAAACTTCTTGCTGTTAGAATTTTTTTTTCTCACTTAAAAATTTTTTATCGCCCCAAGATTATTTTCGTTCTCAATTTATAAAGCAAAAAATTTATTGGAGCAAGTAATAATTTTTTTAGGCCAAGCACAAACTTTTTGCGTCAAGAAATCCTTATTTTCTGTGTGTTATAATTCAAATAAAATCACTTTTTTATTCTATAAATATGACAGTTTCCAAACTAATATTTCGCGGGTTCTAAATATTTTTTGAAGATTTTTTATTTGTAAAATGTAATAAGTATACGATAATGATTCAAATTTGAATTTATAATGTTGGATGTTAGAAAAATTGGTAATCAATTTTTATGGCTAAATTTGACAAAAAAGTATCAGATTTCATTGTGTTAGAAGAAAGTTTTGTTAAATGTATGATGAAATGTATATTACATTTGCATGACAGTATCAAAATTTTGATTAATAGGTTCTGTCGATGTTTCTAGAAGATTGAATAATGAAATTCATTAGGAACAGATTATAATTATAAAAATAATCCCCTGCAATAGATGATGCACTGTTGCATCGTAATTCTTCAAACGTATCAGCAAACATAAACGTAAATTTATAAACATATAACGTTGATATTTATCTGCACATTGATGTAAAAAAAATCCGTCATATATATAAATGTCTTTGTATTTAAAAATACATATGTACATTGTGCCTCAATACATGGCGAGCCGTACCCTCCAACATATTATGCCTCGTATTCGTGTCTTGGGTTACGACAGAGTAGGCCTGTTATCGGGGCCTGCTGATTGCTTTCAAACAAAGAGGGCCTCGCCTCCCAGTCCCAGCAGGACGAGGACGACGATATAAATGAGCGAGGATAAAAAGAGCAACGTGAGGAGGAGATTGTTCGTGATGAGGTGGTTAGACCGGTTCTCGCACGCGTGTGCGTGAAAACGTCCTTCTGTCCCGCTCTCGCACCAGAGCTTTCGTATTCGCTGTTTCTTGGATTTCTTACTCTAACCAACTGCAACGCAGTTAACTCCTTTTTTCATTATTTTTTTATTTTTTTCAGCTACATTTAATGTTATTTCGTTATTCTCTGTCTATTTTACACGAGATATCGAACGTTTTTCCATGAAACGCGAATCTCCAACTGAATAAAATATAATGTAACATTTTTATTTAAATTATTGAATACAGCTTTCATATACTTTTATATTATTAATATAACAGCGAAATAAATATATAATCCTTAGAAAATATATTTTAAAATAAATGCTTACTTTCGTGTATGTGAACCATTATCGTGTTGGGTCATAATATTGTGAAGCTGTAAGTCGGACGATTCTTACAAGCGGTTATGGATGAACGGTAGCACTTGGCAAGCCTTGCTTGCTTGCTTGCTTACTCTCTTCTTCAGGTCCCTCGCAAGAAACTAATTGTGAACATGATAAAAAAAAATGTAGGGTTTAACACAACCTAACTCTCGTGGCTTCTGGAGAATAATTTTGAGCAAGCAGAGAAGAAACGAGACGCTTCAGGTCAAAGAAATATACAAAAATATATATATAGGAAGATCAAACTTGTAAGATGCTACTCGAGAATATCTAAATGGCGGAAGCAACTTTTTTTCATCAACAATTTACCGAAGGGTAACTGCGGTTTTAGCTCGGAGGTTATTTATTATTTTTTTTTTTAATTTTTTTCATCAGTAGCTACTTCGATCAACCAGACGTCAAATCACGAGGACAATATTCATTTTTTGTTGGGAAGTAAAAAAAGTTATTAAAAAAGATCGATGATTTGTAATTTAAAATAATGACTATAAAGTCTCTATTAGTTGGTAGTTTTTTTTGTTTTATTTTATTTGATATTTTTTTTTTTATTGTTTGTTTCATCATCAATTATTTTAAATATTCCGTCAAGATTTACGAGGGATAATTGGAGTGATAGTTGATAATAACTGAGTAGATTATAAGTACAGAGTATTAAAGAGTCGTAAAATAGCCAGGACATGGACAAATGGATATTTGATAGAGGAAAAGAGTTGTGGGACAGGTGTCAGTAATAAGAGCACATAAAAGTTGCTATGTACGGAAAAGTAAGCTAAGGGATAATATATATGACCCATGGGGCAGTACATTACTAGCGCTCTTACTCAGTTACAAGGAGAAGCTGTTGGAGGAACGACGACCACGATGCTGATGATGATGATGATGATGATGATGAAGATGAAGATGAAGCGAAAATGGAGATGAAGAGAAACGAGACTAAAAAGATAAGTTTGAACAACACCTTCCTTGACTGTGCGTGAAGATCTTCAAGGCCAGCGAGTAATCCGGAATAGTGGATCCCAGCAGAACTGAGGGAGGACATCCCACCAACGCGTTCAGGGCTTCGGGCTATAATTACTTTGTATTTTGATCTCGGAGAATAAGAAGTAAAGGGGCCGGGACAACTTTTTTAACATTTATTTCGTAGAAAACGTCCACTCCCTTTGTACGTATGTGTGTTGAGAGTTTTTTAAAACCATACGGAATATGTCCCGACGGCCCTAGTGACTCGACGAAAGGCCAAGGTTTTGTTTTGACAAATCTCCTTCTTAATCCACTGGCACCAGAGAACAGAGATGTATTAATACCGCTGCTTTATATAGTTGGAAAAAGAAAAATAAATTTAAGTTTTGTTTTTTATTTTTAAAACATTCCCCTAATGTAAGTTCGCTCACTGACATTCCAACCTGTTTTTACGTTACTTTCATGTAAACATAAGTCGTTTTACGGCTCTAGGGCTTTAAGGATGTGGAGAAACTCGAAAATGCCCGATAGTAACTCATAGGGCGCCGTAAAGGCTCGAGAGCAGCCGAGTGGGTACGAATATGCACGATTGCAGACCGAAGATTGTCGGAAGCTTGCGGAAAATATCGAAGTAATCAAAAGCTACTTGTAAGAAGTAATTGATGGTTGATTAATTAGTTATTACTTTAAAAATAAGAAAAAGCAACTGGGCGACACTGCGCCGAAGGAGAAAAAGGCGTTATTGTAATTTGTAGCGTAAAGAAGAGAGCGTTTGTAAGGAGAAAAAATGAAACGAGAAGGGGAAAATCCCGTGATGGCAGACCCAACGGTCGGGTACTTGAAGTGGGTCACAAACCAAGTGGTTGATTGTGTTTTTTGTTCCCGTTTGTAAGTCCTGATACGGTTAACCCCAGGTTTATTCTGCGGGTCGTACTTGTGTATATCGACTACCAATACAAATCAGTCACGCTTCTATTTATCATTTTCCATACGCTCCTGTGTTTTCTCTCAATAAAATTTTTTTTCTTTATATTTTTTTAATATTTTTTTTTATTATTTCTTTTTTCTCCCATTGGTGAATCCCCAAGGAGACGCATCATTATGAAAATGATACTGTATACCTGTAGCAAAGGGGACAGAGACCGCAGACCATGGGGGCAATTATGAGTAATGAAACGCCCAAGTCCATCGTGATATTGTTGAAAGAATATATAATATAATATATATATATATATATATATATATATATATATATATATATATATATATAAGAATGAAAAAGAGATGAAGATGGCGGTTGCTAAAGTTAGACTGAGATAATTATCAAATATATATGTGTATATAGAATTGAAAAATGTATCTGTAAATATTGCGTGCAAATAAGCCGTAAAAAAATTTGTCTTACAATTTTTACATACTTTTTTTCCAGCCATTATCTTTATCTTTCTCTTTTAAATTTACCATGGAATAAAAATTATTGACAACATCTCACATCTTACATCTCATGTAAGTAAATACTATACTATATAGTCTTTAGTAAAGTTAAAAATATCACCATAAACGATTTATATATACATATAGCATTCAAATTTTCACTTTTATCCGTTTATTTATAGGTATTCATAAATATAAGAGCATATGTATGTGTGTCAGTAATACAACTAACGATTTTATACTGAATTATATATAATTATTTGAATTCTCAGAAATTAGAAACCACTTCCGTTAAGATAAATTGAAATTATCATTATATATTCTCGCTTTGAGTATGTGCAATTATTTGACTGATGACAATTGAGCCGGAGGAATAAATTATCGTTATTAATGGGGCTAGTAATTACAATAAATATTTAATTTTGGCTGAGCTGCGGTGGCGAAATAGAGGATCGAGGCCTTTCGTCGAGCTTTAATTTATAGCAGTCACGTGTACGTGGAAGTTTGAGTATTTGCGTGCGTTACATGTACACAAGACTCAACAGGTATGAACTTCACTCACCCTTTTGTGTTAACTATCGCAGTACTCTATATACCGGTATTTACTGTGCTGTGTAATCTACAATACACATGGTATTCAGTACTCGGGTGTACATGCACCGTATATAGAGTAGTTGAGTGGTCTTGCAGTAGACTAACGCTCTACACATTTTACCTCGCACATATATTACACGTACTCTTGTCCAACGTGTGATAAAGGGCTCCCGGTATTGTCTCTCGGTCTCCGGCTCTGTGTGACTCACTAGGCCAACCATAAAATACCAGTGAGTTATTGTTCTGTCCCGCGTAAGGGTCCCATCATATATTCGCTCATTAAAATTTTTTTTAAAATTTGATAATTTAATTTTTTATTGAAAAAATCAACATAAGATCTCGAAAAATTTTCAACTTTTCACTAAACTGAGAAATTGAAATTTTTGATCCAATTTTAATAATTTTGAGATTGCAGAAAATTTATAAATTTAGCATACAACAGTTTTTATTGCGACTCTGCTTGATTTCTATTTTCTTGTAGACTTTTTTTTGTTTAACACATGTGCCACTTGACATAGTTTTGTTTATTGATACAAATGAGATGAAATATTGAGTTCATTTTTTTTTGCAATGATAACATATTTATATTATTGTCAATAGTACTCTCATTCAAGCTGATTTATTTATTTTTTTATAGAACATAATTTAAAAAATTATATATATTTATAGCGTAAAAGACTTTTTGATAAAATTAAGGCTGAAATGAATTTTTATATATTTATGTCAGGTCACGGATGCGTCTGAGCATAAAACTCGGAGATTAAGGTCAGCTAAAAAAACATGAACTCATTTTATTATTACTATTGATACATCTATGAATAAATAGTCGGGTTAAAAAAAATAATTGCTTCGAATCTTATGGAGGCAAGAGTAAAATGGCACAACATTTTGAAGAAAATTTTTTTTTAAATGGTTACTCATCATTAAAAAAATGGGGCAACTCAGTCAACCCAATTTTTTCTTAAAAATTCAGTATCGTTTTGTTCTAAACTTCTTTATTATTAAAAATCAAAATTTTGATCCCCATTTTTTAATATTTTTTTTTTATACTAAATACCAATTCAAAATTTTGATCGAAAAAATCATGAGAAATATTTTTCTTTAATTTAATGTCACACTCATATGACACATACGTTATTACCAGTGTACACATTTTAATGACAACCTTTCATTTAAAAATTTTGTATCAAAGAAAAAAAATTCCAGAGGTGAATTTTAAAACAATTTAATTTACTTGTTTGCTTGTCACTTTCAGATAACCCTTCAATCAAATTTTTTTTTCAACTTTATAAAAAAAAAAAATAACTAACAAACTTTAATTGAAAACTGTCATTTAAATTTCTATCTTTCACAACTCGTATGATTTCTGCAAGTTTTTTTCTTCTTTTTCGACACTCGTACAATATTTCCACCATCGCCTGTTGGTCAAATGTATTACAACATGCGGCAGCATGTGATTCATACTATTTGCAGAAGGTACACATAACACAATACGTCCTCTTTTTTAACGTCTCTCTAGTCTCAACTTCTCTCTCTTTTCCATTTCTCGTTTCGTTCTTTTTTTTTTCTTTCGGTTTCTCGTCTTTGTAATCCGGTCCTCCAATAACCGACTAGTGACATAATTATATCCCGTCTCCTTGAGGTTACACCACCTGAGTCATTCTCAGGTACTTTCTTTTGTTCGTTCTTTCCTTCATAATCTAGCTTCTAGCTAAAATGAAATAAAAATACAAATAATAAAATATATAATCCCAAAGACCAAACCAGCACAAGACGAATAAGAAAAAAGAAATACGAGATAGAAAACAAAAATATAAAACCACCTCAAAATCCCGTGGTTGAATCTTATCATTTCTTCATCTTAGTCAAACTCGAGTGTTGAAATCATTTATCTTTTTTGTGTTTTATTTTTATTTTTACTCAACAAAATATCTAAATAAAAACACATTTAAATTATGTGTCATTACTTTATCACTTAAATCTATATTATAAATTTCTATTTTATTTTAAAAGTCTAATTCTTCGTTGGTCAAATTTTAAAATTATTATCGAAATTTTTATAACACTTAAAATATTTTCATATAATTAAAACCAAAATATCTACACCAACCAAAATAATAATCATCAAATCTAGACAATAATTAGGCACGATGTCAAATTTCCAAAAATTTTTTTGAACCTGATCTAGAAAAAAAAATTCCAAAATCTAGTCATCATAAACTTCTAATTTCAAACAACTGTTAAAAAAACAAATTTACTTCGATGCAAAATTAATTCAAAAGCTGATAATTTTTTTCAAACATTGAACCTCTGCTAAAAAAATTCAAACATCCAAGCCAGTATTTTATTGTTAATAATCAAAAACTCTAAGCAAAAAAAAAGGAAATACAAGAGATCATTATCCTGTTCGTTAAACTTGATCCTAAATAATAATCTCTGAGCACACATGTACACACACATGAGCACACAAAGTTCAACTACACAAACAATTTAGTTTTCTCAAAATTTTTTAACATTTGCTGGCATCTGCATATCAATAGACCCCTCAGATCCTTTTTAGTTGGTACCCTACTGCCTAGTGCAGCTCCGCAGGTGTACCCCCCTATCTACAATAAAAAAAAAACACAACAAACTCATGGACAAGTGTGTTACAAACGCTTACCGGTAGAAACGGTTACCATAAGATTTTTCTCTCTCTACAACCTCTGTCTGAAGGGATATTCATACTCGTATATATTATATATAACATATATACATGTAGTTATAGCTTTATGGTTAAAGGGGACGAAGAGAAAAAGATAAAAAAATAGGGAGAAGTGTATGGGAATCTCACAGGTGTATGATTTTCTATGAGGGAGTCTCGAACGTTACCTTTTTTTTAAATCTTCAAAAGCGTGGGTATAGCACACGAGGGTGGGGTCATCGTCATACATAATACATACACCCAAAGTGATATATTTAGACACAATATGTACATACATACATATATATAACATATATATACCGTTGAATAAAAAGTTGAGTAAAAAATAAAAAACGTGCACAAGGGGTGACGGTTAATGTAAGTACCAAATAATGAAAGAGGAAGGTGATGACACTGCTCAAATGCACGTGCATGGGAATTCGACACCGACGACAAACAGGTTATTTTATATAAAACTGTTTGATCTCAAAAATATTTAAATCCAATTGGATTATGTGAAATTTTGTAAAAATTTTTTACAAAATCTGTCTAGACTAAACTATCGGTATGTTTTTTTTCACTCAAATGCCTGAGGTTCAATCAAAGCTGATTGTAATCTCAGATTAACAGACTGCGGAAGGAAAAATATATATAAAGTATATATATAATAAGCAAGTTTCGATTTTATTATAAAGAGAATTATTGGTTTTATTTAGTAGGGTCTACTCTGTAATATCTTTAGAGTTGTAGCCGTATTATATATCAGGTCGCTTCAGGTCTCTGGTTCTTTTTAAATGACCGGTGATTCATGGAATGGAAGTAGTCGCAAAGGTATTGCTGTAAGTTATGGTGATGATTCATCGGATACAAAAAATAGAAAGTTGCTTTAATAGATAAATATCGTGTAGAAATAATAATCTTAAACATTATGTTATAATATATTTATCTATATATTTATTTATATATATTATACACATAGATATCTATAATAATTACAGTTGTTAATAATAATACAATCCTTTTTTTATTGCTATTCTCAGTAGGGATTTGTATTTATTTTTATTAATGTCAAGACCTTAGTTCCTATTAGTTTTACGTTTTCTAGATCAAACAGCTCGACTTTCTCAAATTAATTAAATTATAATTATATATTTTGTTGCAGAAAAAAATTTATTGTTTAAAATTTTCCAAAACCGCGTGTGGGATGTAAATCGATCAGAGAATCAGACACTGGCTTTAGTTAAAACTCGCATCGTATCGCTGGGGTTTTGTTCCTTTTTGGGTCTTGCTCCTGTACCAGAGGGAATCGAGGGGTCTGATGAGTCACGGTGCCCCGCAGCGAAGGGACTCAGTGGCTCTCACTTTTAACTCTCCTTTATATCAGCCACTCAACCGTTACACTTTTTCGAAATTCATCAAAACATTTCACTCACGTTACATTATTTTCCAAAAAATCAAAAAAATAATCTTTTCATTTTATTCTTTGGGAAGCTGCCATCAATCACTTCCTCAATTAGTCCAAAAAATGAATCAGCGAATTTTGAATTTTTTTTCTCATTGAATTTCACAAAATATTCAAAAAAATGTGAATTTTTTTCATAAAATTTTAAATAATTTTATAAAAATAATTTTTTATCGTAGGCAGTGTTGAGAACCTTTTAACAACAGCAAAGAGGGCTTTGGGTACGTTAGGAACACGTGCAGTCTCGAACGGTCCAGGTCTCCCTAGTGTAGTATAGTGAACGTGTTTGCGTCCGGACAGGGGAGACTTGGTCATGAATACAACATATACATGTTGGTATATCTATATATATGTATATATTTTTACATATATATCTGTGTACATTTACGAGTGTGGGTTAAGATATACGAGTAGAGTCTTCTGCTGGCAAAGTTACTCCACAAGGGGAGATTTGTATTTGTGGAGAGATTGGACGAGTATTGTTTGTGTAGGTTGGCTTGCCCTTCTCCCTACCCTAGTATATACTCTTTCCCCGGCAGGTTAGCCACCTGTTGACTAACCTGAACCTCAAGTCTGCCCACACGATTCAATCCAGCCGAGACCCCTCGGAAATTTCTTTTTTTCTTTTTGACTACTTACCTACCCTCTTTCTTAGCTTCGGCCTTTTAATTTTAATATTTTTCATCATTCTGAATTCATTTTTATGATTTATGGCTACGATTTCATTAAATTATTTATACAAATAGTGACACTAATTTCTGCAGTATGCAAAAATTTTTAATTAAAAAATGACTGATATTTTTTGATTGCATTAAAGATAAAACATTATAATGCTGAAGTTATTATTCAAATATTCGGTTTTTTGGTCAATTAATTTCGCAGTCGAGTAATTAACTGTCTCAATAATCTATGGCTGAAAAATTTTTATTCAATATGAAATCAGTGCACCTAAGATTTGAATTTGAAGCAAAAAATTGATGAATTTCGGTACAAATTTAAAATTCAATTGACTAGTTTCCGTTTTTACTGATGATTATAACAATAAATGGCAACGAAAATGAAAATAATCCTCAAATAAAGTGTTTCAATAACGAATGTGTTGGATTATAACACTTTTGTTACTACCGCTTTCAACTGTTAGCTCTATTCCAACTAAAACAATAACAACTCGAATGACTCCTCGGTTTTAACCAAACGATGCAATCTCAGAAGATACTCAGGTTGGAATGAGATCCCATCCGGAATAGCTGCTGGCCCGGTTCCAGTCTTGGACCATAGACTACAGAATCCAGAATCCAGAAAATAGAATAATAATTTCTGTTGGTTTCCTTGTTGAGTAAACATCACTCTCCGGAATAAAATATCTCACTCGTAGGACTCAGTCTAGTCCCTCTTATTCAGTAATAGCCGAGTCGTTAGGTGCACAAATAAATTCAAAGATATTCAAAGCTATTCCCGATAATACACTGATACCTGCGGTTGTCGGCAGGCAGGTTATTCCTATAACTCCAAGTGTCAGCTCTTGCATAACGATCATCCACCAGATATATTCTCATTGCCAGTTCACCACTAAATAATAATGTATTCACACATTAGCAATAAAATGAATAGTCGATGAAGTTCATAACTTCAAGGTAACAAAAAATCTTTAAAACTTTTTATAAAATCTATCTCTCATTCTCTACGTACACATATATGTATATGTATATATATTTGCCTCACACTATCTTTCGTATATATCTTTCATCAGTTAAATCTGCAAGAAAGAAATTAACGCTAATAGTATACATGTACCAAATGTTAATGTATATGTATCTATATGTATATATATATGTGCAACATTTGTGAAGCAAAGTACGTTTAATATTGCTCGTCGTGAAACTGAATGTTAATTTTCATTTTATACGATAAATTGTTTTCATAATGTCATTTATGTAGATGTGTATTTTCATCCTTTGTTTAATTATCATTTGCAAATACATGCGACAAGTGTGCGTGTGTGTGTGTGTGTGTGAAATGTTTGTATAATATAAACGTTGTCTCAACGAGATGTTAAAAATAAGAAAACGTAATTTGTACATTTTAAATGGAACTATTCACAGCGGGTTATTCTCTGTCACACAAATTATTGTCATTTGCCTTCAACTTACGTGTAAGTTATGCTTTAATTATTACGTATTACGTCTTATAAATTTTTAAATTATATGAAGTACGAAATGTTATTTCTGGATAGTAAATTATTATCATTGATTTTAGTGAGGAATAATTGATCAATAATTTTATTCTATGAGTTCAAATAAATTGAGATGAAGAAATTTATGATGATTAATATAATTATTGATAAAATAATAAAATAATATTTATCAACGATGATGATATGATAAATAGCGTAAAATGAATAAAACAATAGAAGTATCGTAGATAAACGTCTTCTTGATTTGATCCGCGGCAGTTTATTATACTCTAGATAAATAATAGCAGAGTAATTACGTAAATTGCAGTGGGATAATCTTAGCAAAGTGATCCATACATACACCGCTTGTATGCATCTGTTACAATGAAGTTAATGACACGCGATACTTAATGATCATTATACGAGACTCGCGCATCAGGCATCAGGTAATCAACCGTTGTGTAAGGTTCAAGTGTCACGGCCAGAGTTGTTTGTATTCTCGACCCAAGATTCAATAATTCACCATGCAAACATATTTTTAAATATATACATATAGGAATACGTAAAGATATTACTCGCGAGACACTCAGTCTCTCGCATAATGTGGATAGAAAAATAACTGTGCGTCGCAGATTAGTTTCTATTTCTCTGCGAGGTGATATATGTCCATCTCGACTCAAGATCGAGATGATTATGCTGCTGATGCTGCTGATGATCATTAAGATGATGGTGAAGGAGACTCGCGTGGTTGCGTCTTATAATCTTGTAGTCTTATACAATGATTTTTTATTTCTGGATAGCGTTTGTTGCTAATTTCAAACACCACCAAGGCCAAGTTTAGATCATCATTGATTCCACTCCTGATAACATTCACAACTTCTGTGTTTTATAACTTTAACAGCTGAGTTAACTGTTTTTATTTACTCTACATCCATATAAATGTTTTTATTTACACTTCATTACGATAAAAACAGATATTATAATATAATTAATGAGTAATTGTACGATAATTAAATATTAATTAGTGGTAATTATAAATTTTTTTACTTTTATTTTTATGTTCATGAAAAAATTCAGGATTTGATATTTTTTTTTTAAATTTTACAATGCGATTTAAATTCAACACTCGATTATTTAATAGTGTATTCAAATAATGTAAAAAAAAATATGTAATGAGAGAAAGTAAACTTGAAATTTTGAGTGAAAATTTTTTCAAACGACTTTTTATCAAGTGGCGAATTTCTGTCATTTAGTCGACTAGCGAATTTTCAAGATTTTACCAAAAATTTTCAAATGAACATTTTCTACCATTTTTCCGTAAGCAAGAAAAATGCTGGTCATTAATATAATGATTACTCAATTTATAAGTTACGAAATTCAAAATTTTTGAAAAGCAAGATTTTTTATTGGAATGGAAACCTGCCGTAACATAAACGTAAATGTAAACAAATCGATCAAACTAAATTTTCTAATTAACGTCGAGCGGTATCAGTAAACATAAAGTAAATAATGATATTAGGATGATCAAACCCATGAATGAATGTGACCCTGGTTTGTTCCCGAACACGTGCAATTGTCTTGAAGATTATTTTTCCGCTTCCGTGAGAACCGACAAGACAATAATAGTAAAAAAATTTAATACAATACAATACAATATTGTAAAATATATATATATAAGAGTAATACAGTCATCGAGCATCAATTTCCCGTGGCCTCAGTGAAGCCATTCTGTCAGCCGGATACGCGACATCTGACGATTCGTGATAGTTTCGCAATTTTCTGTAAATGGTTAACATTTACCTTATATGTACATTCTCATTTACTCATCCATCACCAGTTTCTCATAAATTTTCTTTTGTTATATTTTTTTCCTAGGAAACAATTTTATTGTTTTTTTTTTTTTTTTTTTTTTTTTTTTTATTTTCTTTAGACACAAGTTAATTGCCCCATTAATCAATAATATTGTCATGTTCTTTAAGCATTTGTATGAATTTTTTAAAGCTCTTAACGTCAGGCCTCAGAAAATACAACGATTTAATAGTGATTTATATTAATTATATTTTTGGTAAACTGACAACACATGTTGCAATATTTTGTCTACATTTTTTTTTCATAACACATATGTGACACTATTTATATTACTATTAATGAACATGCTCATATTAAATTATTTACTTTATATATATATGTATGTATATTTTGAACTATAAAATAAGATAATTTATTATATTTTTTCTTTTGTATTTCTTCAAGGAACTTAATAAAATAAACGCGTGAAAGGCTGACCGTGATGAGGATCCTCTGATTATTCTTCGCGATTTTATCATCAAGAAAATGAGAAAATAAAAACATGTATATATTTATAAACATATGAACGTCTAATAGAATTGAGAATTGATTTTCCGAATGAATATTCCATAGTAAATAGTAATAAAAATTTAAATCCATTTAAATGAAAATAAAAACTTGTTTATGTGATTATTATAAATTACTTAAGTTGAAAGAATCAATAAGAGGCTGAAGCAAGTAATGACATAATAAGTTTTTAGTATTATTTATAATTTATTAATTTGATGGAATTAATGTTTTTTTTTATTTTTTTTAGGCTTATTGATGTAGGTTGCGATGATCTATTGAGATATTTATGTGCAAGAAAGTCTGGAGTAGTAATCTAAGAGTAACAGCTTGGACGTTGATAGAGCAATTAGTATAACCCAGAGCACCAGCAGTGACGTCAAGATACCTTGAATGGTTCGTCACGATCGGTGATACGATAAAAGCGTTATTACCCTCGTCGATAATTGTTGGCATGGAAAAACTGATCGTGAAGGAACGTATAATATATATATTTAATATATAAAAAACTTCTCCAAGGTAAAAACGAGGGAGAAAAAATTATTATTTGCTAATGGTAATTGTTTTCTGAGTTTTCGGGAACAATTAACAAGATAATAACAGTAATAATACAAATAATCCAGAGTTAATTATTGTTGAAAGTAATTAGAGTAATTTTATACTTGTTAATGAGGATTTAGAGCTACACTGTAGAAAATTTTTGGAGTGAACATGGATTAAATCCGGAGCGGATGACTGTTTAGTTATTCAATTCTCTTGGAGTAAAATTTACTCTAAATCGGAGTGAATGCGGGTTGAAAAAAATCCAGACCACTCTGAAATCACTCCACTGAGAAGAAAAACTCCCGATTTACTCCGTATGTCGAATGATTTTAAAAAAAAACTCCAAAGCTTCAAACGAATCCAGATTTGAATGAAATTCATTAAATCACTCTGAATTAACTCCCGATTTTTTGACAGTATATTTACTTTTTAAAAATTCTATTTAAAATTTTAAAACTCAGAATTTTTTAATTTGGTACTGATAGGTAAGTATACAAAAGTATTGGGAAATTTATAAAAATTTCAAGTAAATTGAAACCGTAAATTAAAAACTCTATAACTGCTGAATTTAATAATAAATGATAGCAGTAATTTGTAAAAAAAAAAAAAAATCAGCAATTTTTACAAGTGAGGACTGATAAAAATTTTTTCATTTTCGAAATTACTGTAAAAAAAATACAAAAATAACGGTTTTGGTTTTTTAAAAGCATCAAGGATCATTCATTTATCAGCGATCCCAAACCTTTTATCCAATGGCACATTTTAATTAAACATTAAACCCATTATAGTGAACAACAAACTCACGTAAACTTGTCAGGGTTGATTCGAAATACGAGAATCTACCCAACAAATATCTATATCTATATATATATACACACATGGGATTTCATTGATGCCATCAGCGTGATACAGCCCGAATCCCTGGGTATAAGTCTAATGAACCTCTGTGTACTATTCTATTAACAAAAGCCATTGCTTTTCACATATAACTAATACATTTATCCGGCAGACTATGGAAATGAGCTTGTAACAAAACACGTTTTAACTGAAAAATACCGTTAGCTTTCAAAGATAAATTTACCCACTTCTATTCAATTCTCTATAATAATGAAACAAAATTTATTTAAATTTTCAAAAATTTATATATTTGCATACATCCAAATATTTCCTAAATTCCGATACCGTTAAACTATTTCCTGTTAATTTTTTATGCCTGTATCAAAAATTATATAATATCAAAATTGCATTCAAAAAATGTTTTTCTTTTTTCGAAATAAATTTCAAAATCGACCATCCATAATTTTACAAAAAAAAATTATTGCTTATCATTTTGAAGTACTGGGTAATTTTAAAAAAATTTATCAAAAACAAAGGGCGCCTTTATCTCCTATCAAAATAAATAAAAAAAAATTATCAGAAGCAGGAAAAAAATAAACAAAAGGATAAAAAGAATAGATATAACGGTAGTGACGACGTCACTGAGAGACTGGAGGAGACTTAACTGGTAAGAGCAAGATGATGATGCAGATACCCTGTACGCAGCTGGTCCAGCTTCTTCTTCTTCTTCTTGTTCTTCTTGTTCTTCATCTCCTTCTTCTTCATGTGCTTGGTATTTTTTGTCCAGAGTTTATTTTATTTTTTTATGGTTTATCTGTAAGCCCTTCTCTCTTGTGCTCATTGGTCGCTGGGTCTCGCCCAAGACTCAAGACTAGTCTTGTGTACATTATGCCATCGTGTAATGCCTATCTCACTCAAGGCCAGTTGTACTACTATACTACAGCACGCCAGTGTCCGTAGCAGCATGTTATGCTTGCGGGCAGCCCACCGTACTATACTCAGTAAATACGCGCATTTATTGCATATATTGCAACGGAAAATAAATTGTTGCGCAACCCAAACCACCAGTACACCATAACACAACTTATATCTATATATATATATTCTATAATCCATGAACAAGAGTTGCTTTTGCTTTTGCTTTTGTTGTTGTTGTTGTTGCTGTTGTTGTTGTTGTGTTTGAGGCGAGTGAGGGTGCTGAGGAATAAAATTATTACCTCGTTTATTTCAAGCAATGATCTCATTGTCACGTTACGTAGTATAGTAGTTACTATGTTGTTGTAGGTTGTATATAGATATTTATTGTATACATATATTGTTGATCACTTCTGTCGAGAAAAATATCTAATGATCTATCCTTTCACCCTTTTGTCTTAATAATAGTTTTTTCCTATTATTATTGTTATTAACTTGTATTATGGTTTTGCAGATAATTGGACGGTGGATTGCTCGGTAATTATTTATTTATTTCTTCATTAACTTTATTATTAATTATTTTATTACGTAAGTTAGTCAGTTGACTTTTTAGTTTTATTGTAAACAGATAAGATGAGGGTCAAATTTTAAATTAACGTTTCATAGGAAGAAAATTATCCTATTATTTAATTAATTTTTTTTTAATAAATCTTCAGGATTTAAATAATTAAAATTACGTGATAATTAAATTTAGTTTAAGGGGAAAATGGGCCATTTAAAAAAATAAGCAAAATTTTGATAATTTAATAATTTATGTAAATGAAATTTTGAATTGATTTTGCCCCTTTTTTGTACTGAGAAAATTTGATTAAAAGTCAAATTGTCGAAATTAGGATTAAAATTGTTTAGTAATTATTTTCAGGAAATAGCATTAGCATCGAACTGGAATACAATCTAAGAAGATTTCCTCAGTAGTTATACACCTCACCTCTATAAGAAAGGGTAGAGAATGAGTGCAACCAGCTGTGTCATGTCCACAAGTAAATCAGGCGACTTGCACAAATTGGACGTCGCAGACAATCGATGCCCAAGACGAATTGCTTTTGGCAATTGCACAAGACATCTTAAATTCACTTGTGGATTCGCCACAGAAGCAATTACATCTCCGAGTCCAACCACTGTGTCATCACACAAAAAACGTCAAAATACGGAGACAGAAAAAAATAAACATAATTTTTATTTATTATTAAGTTTATTCTTGGGCATCAGTAACTTGCATGGCTGAACAGAGATAACGATTGTAGAGAATAAGTAAGCAAGAGGGAACAGCAGACAAGTCGTGCCAGCTGATGAGCCGGTTCCTTATTCTCGATACTCCAGCACACCAACCACTTTTGTTTCATCTTATTCTCTTCTCTTCTCTTCTCTTTTGCCCTTCTCTTTACTCCCCTTCGTTATTTATTTTTTATTTTTTTACCTCCCCCACTTCTTTTTTCTTCTTTTCCTCCTTCTTCTTCTCCTTCTTATTTTTTATTTTTTATTTTAACATCACTATAGTGTTCTGGTTCGAGACCCGCTCCCTGTGTGTATTTATACCCGGACGAAACGAGTGAGTCCGCTTATTCCATTGCCCTTACACCGTATAATCTCAACCAAATACTAAGCTCAATTTAAACACTCATGAATACCATTTTTATAAATATATAAGTCAGTCAGATTTTAATCATTAATAACTTCCTTTTTTTTTTTTTAACTTGTCGTTGAAAAAAAAAATTATTTTTACCAGAACCGTATCCAAATTTCCGTTTCTATGATCGTTATAAAAAAAAGCAGCCCAAAATTTTGACAAAATTTTTTTTCTTTACATTGGTCTCCTAAATAGCTATCCTTTATTATTTAGAAAATGATTTTTTATTTAAAGTGAAACTAAAAACTAAGTCGACCTGAACATCAGGAAAACTAAAAATAAAAGGATTATTCTGAATCTTGAAGCAAAAAAGCAAAAAAAGCAGTAGGCAAGCCAGTAGTTCTTTCGCCACGGCCTCTGGCGCACGCGGCCGGAGGCATATAATTTTCTCGGCGTTTTTATTGCGGGGTAACTTGTCTTCAGGTGAGCCAGTGGATTTCTCTCTTTCTCACTTAAACCTCTTGGAAGCTCTCTCTCAGTGAGTAGTAGCCTTAACTCTCTGAAAGCGTTCGTTGGATCTCTTGAAAGAAGCAGGAGGTGGTACCAGAGACAAGAGTTGGAAAGCAAGAGGCCAAGCTGGAGTACTACAGGCACAGCTAACGCGCAGTAGCCTCACTCACAAGTCCCTTGTCCTCTTTCCACTCCTCACTTTATCTTTCTCCAGCTCTTAACCTGAAAAATCATCCTGTTTTATTCCTGTCCTGCTCGCACCTGGTACCACTATACCCTCAACAGAAACCTACAACAGCCAGCATCCTCTCCGAGTGCCCTCTCCTCCAGCTCCTTGCCCGCGTACTTATTTTTCTTGTTATTCTTTTACTCTTTACCCTGTTTTTCCCCTTGCTCCCTTCTCGTTCCTTCTTTTCCTCCTGACCACTCTCCTTTACCGCTCAAACCCTCCCACTCTATCGTCCTTCCAAGCCCAAGGATTTTGACCCTCGTTTCGTCTTGCTTGCGTTTCGCCGTATAAACTTGGACTTGTTTTTCGTTTTTACTCGCTTACTCACTCACTCACTAACTCACTTGCTCTCTCACTCTCGACTCCGTTTGTTCCTTGTACCCAATGCAACAAAACCAAGCTTGTAGATAAGCTTTGCTTGATAAACCACCGGCACACTTTAGTTTTGCTTTCCAGCTCCTAAGAGAAAACCTTTACAAACAAACTATTCAATTTCCAATGGCTGATGTCCAATCTAAGTCTACGTGGTCAGCTTGCTTTTCTTACTTATCAAGAGTATTTAGACCACTGGAGTCTTTAAATAGATCTAATCAGTTTTAACAAAGCCGTTTACGTTTTGGTGAATAATATTAAGTCTCGAGTTGCCCAAAGTTTCCTTTATTGAATAAAACTATTAAGGACATGGTGAAATAGTCTAAGCTGGGCTTAATTGATTGTAAGTTATTAACAAGCTGGTTAGATACCTGGACTGTTATTCACTAGGTGGCTGAGTGGATATTATAATGTGTCACAAAATGGGCCAAATTGCCGGAGAGGCCAACGACCCAGTTAACTATCTACTCTCAGTGGATACGAACGAGGTGAAGTTGCTGGCTGGGGATTTAGTTTTGAGGATGAGGGTGAGGGTGAGGGTGGAGAATGGGGAGGAATGGAATGGAGAATATACAAGTTCGAAGTGCGGTAGTTTCGAGCCAAAAGTTTCGGCTGTAAAGTTGCCGGCGATTGCACGCGAGACTGCTGTGAGAATGATAACAACGTCCTTTAATCGGACGCTCGTATAATTCTTTGTGATATGCCATCTGAGACTCTGTATTATACCTCTTTCTCTCTCTTTTTCTGTCTCGCGATCGCTCGCGCGCGCACTTGCTTGCGCGGTATAAAAAGAAAATTGGTTGAGATTTTTTTTTATTACTGATATTGGATTTCTTGGCTTTTGTATGAAACTTTAAACTCTCCGAGTGTTGATTGGTTTAATTGGCTCGGGCTATAATTGGTTAAACTTTGCTAACAACAAAAAATATACTACTCAAGTTATAAAATATATCGCTCATGGTTTTGTCTTACTAAATAAATTATTTTATTGTTACCTAGCGGTTTTAATTGCGCCATAAACCTACCGTTATTTTACTACTTATTATCACTTTCCTTAATCACTTTTTTCGGTGAGATTTTAAAGTTGAACCGTACACAGAAAAAAAAGATATCTTGAGTCAAGAAAATATTTTCTCTTCAGACAAGAGAATTTGTCATGGTCAGAGGAAATTTCTACTTTATCCAAGAAAATTGAGGTTTTCAAAAAAAATTTCTTGAGTCAAGTACAAATTTTTAAATTTAAATTATACTGACTAATTTTTTATATTAGAAAATTTGAATTATTGAGTTTGTTTAAAAATTATTGATACCAATTATTAAAATAAAATTTCAAATTTTACGTCACGTCAATTTTTTTGGTTAATTCAGGAATTCAAAAAAGTAACTAATACTTTCTGTTAGAAAATTTAATTTTTTACGGTTTGAATACATCTTATTTCCAAAACTGTATAATATCTTAAATTTTATTTGTAACAGATCTAAAAAATTTCAACAAATGCAGCCTAAATTTCGAATAGATTTGATTTGAAATCGATGAAAAATTTTCTACGAATAAATCAACAAAATTTCGATTTTTTTAATTCATCGAATTTGTTAATATTTTTACCGAACAGCTAAATTGTTTTATAGATTACGGTATATTACTTAGTAGGGGGATTAATGAATGAAATATTAATTCGATAAAAAAATTGAATAAATTCTCAAAAACTGGTATTATGGATGATTGATCATCAATGCCTTTGTTTCCGACATAAAATGTAATTTGTTGTTCCCCGAATGGAATAAATATAAATAACACTCAATCTGTCAATCTGTAATGCACTTGGTGAGTTAGTTGTATTTCGCAATACCCGGCATTATAAAATATTTATATATAAAAATGAATAAAGAAAGAAAATAAATAAAAGATTATTCGAAGTACGTCTTAAAAGGCAAGTTGTCCATAAGATCGTGTAATTAGTTGATCGACCGCACACCTGCGCTCCTTCATACACTTTTCTCAGTTATATAGTTATGTGTTACATGTATATACATAATAAGTTCGCGTGACGTGTACAATGCAAGAATCAGCAGCACTGTTTTGATCGCGTAAAATTGCTTGAATAAAAAACGTAATAACAATAATAAAAAATTGTTAAGTTTTGTGCTGAGTCTGTACGCCGCGATTTGTCAATACAGGATCTTGTGGGGAGATTAGTCACGCCCGGACAATGTCTCATGGACTTCTGGCATGTAGCAATAATAATAACGTATCAAGTATTTTAGTTTTTTTTATTCGCATGACAGCATTTGACATTATTGTAACAATTGTTATTTCGTTGATAGATACTTGGCTAAACTTTGTTTACTTGCTTCATTGCACACACTATTTATTAGGCTTTGTATAAAGTACTTCAAGTAGTTGACAAATTAATTCTTTCGCTTTTTTATTTTCTACATAGAAAAAATTATTGTCGTAAATATTTTAAATAAATTTTATAATCAACAATTTTTTTCTTTCTCTTTTATCATAAAGCAGCTTAAAAAAAAGTTTAAAAATTTCTAAGTATGCGCAAATTTATGCAAGATTCGACTAGTAACCAGAAGGTCTACGGATCGAGCCCAGAGGGTAGTGATTTTTTTTTTACACACTAAGTGGGTTTGTAAAATAATTATCTACTCTACACCATATAATATACAATCAACACATAAGTATACGAGGCAAAAAAAAGTATCCCCCATGTAATCTACAGTCGATACAACAGATTAATGTTTCAAAGATCTGAATAAATATTTAAATAAAAGGCCTGCACTCAATAATTCATAAAAATATAACTATCATATTAAATATTATCTAGAGCATGTAGAAAAAAAAATGTTTAACGACTCTTAGATGAATCTGAAGCTAATAAAATAAATAAGAAAAAAGGTAAAAATAATAAATGCTCAGCCTCGATTCTATCGTACGGTTTGAAGCTACACAACTAAACAGTGACTCGTAAACAACAAAACATTAATCTGCATGTATATGTGGATATAGTTACTCCACATAAGTCCTCACCTACATAGTGTAGGTCCAAGCTGTGTCCCGAGGGCCGGTAGCGGTCCACAACTACCATGGAATTGCGTAGCATGTTATTAGCAGCATCCCTGGCTGACCGTGTTGCCCGTGGGCTACCGTGTGGCTCGTACGTTCTGCAAAACGAGGATTGCAAGCCGCAGCACCAACACCAACACCATTACTACTAGCACCATCAGCAGCAACAGCAGGAACAGAAGCAGGAGCTGGAGCTGAAGCTGGAGTATAACAAGAGCCTCGATAGAGGATAGCATCAGAACTGCAACTCGTATGCTCTCGTTTCTCTTGAGGCGGTACCAGAAACCATAGTTCATATCTACACTCTTCTCTCTCTCATCCTCTCTTTGTCTCTTTCTCTATAGATATATATTGTATGCTCGCAATATTTGGCAACACAGTACCAACATAATCCCTGGTATAACATCCACTAAAACCAGAACACAAGAACACAATCTGCATCATCAGTTTCTATGTCTATACATTATATATATCCATATTCATATTCATGTTCCTTTTTACCCCTGTTTATTAACATAATTATTATTATTAATTCTATAGTTATAATCAACCAATAGACAATAGATCTTTTGTTCTGATTATTATTGAAAATTTTCTGTAGAAATTTATTATTATTATTATTATTATTAATTAAATGTTTTGTTGTTAAATCAAATTTTGGTTGTACCGTAGAGTAATTATTTATGAATTTTGGATATGAATTGAAAGAAAATTTTTAAATTTTTTAGAATTTGATTTAACGAGACTATGCGTAAATTATTGAGAGAGAGCTGGACGAAATAAAAACGCGAAAATGTTAAAAAAAATAAACCCACACGGAAAAAGATATATTCGAGAATATATGTCGGCAAAAAAACATACATACGACAATACTAAAGATACAAGCCGGATATATACTATTTTGCCGGGATATATATTTTTTCGTGCGGGAAGAAAATTTTGAAATAAAGGGGTAAAGAAAAAAATAATTAAAACACTGAAATACGAATTAATAAAAGCTGAGTAAATCCTTTCTCATGAAATTTAAATTAATTCAAAGATCCTCATTAAATTACCATTGAAGTGGATCCCTTAATTATCCATAAATAACATAATCTTAAAATACAGCAATCAAAAATAAATTTAATTAAAGTAATTTATGAAATATTGTAATTTTGTAGTCAGTTGTGTGTACAAATAATAGTTAATAATAATAATATAACCGTAGGTTGTGATCTTTAAGAAGCGACCGGTACGCGGGGGAGAGGAGTCAGAAGAAGGATAAGGAGAAGGAGAAGTACAATAACAACAACAAAAACAAGAAGTGGACAACGAAGAAAGGAGTAAGGAGAAACCGGTGTACCCGACAGCATGACGCCAGTTTCCCCACTACAGAGCATCATTTTACTCCTTTCTCTTCCTCGATAAGTCCCATCCAATCCTCTCTTTATATTTTTTCTTATTCTTATTTTACTTACATTACCGTACACTATTTACTGTTTACAAGTATTATATATTTACCATAAGGACCCAAGGATACGTCCCAGAAAAAGCAATACCCTGGTTTTGTTATTGTTCTCAAGTTGTTCTCAAGACCAATACCAACACCAATACCAACACCACAAAGATCAAGTCGATGAAAATTAAGAGAAGAAGAAGAAGAAGACCATGATGATGATGATGATGATGATTTTTTTTTCATAACGGTATTAACGCGTGCATATATTTACGCCTCGCCTTCTTTTTTTGCTTCTCCTCCTGCTGGTTCTCATTTTTTTTTTTTTTTTATTTCTTAAAATATTTATTTATTTTTTCAAAGCTTTTTATTTTTACTCGTCATGAGGTTTGATGGCGTCTTTACGCACCCGTTCACTAAGCACGTGACTCTTGCTACGCTTGAGAAGATATTGCGTGAGCTGCTAAACTTATATGAGCCCATACCCATTTAAATTATACTTGTTGCGTTTACTAGTTTTAACTAGCGAAGAGCTTTAACACTGTCTTTTACATCTACTTTATCTCTCCCTCGAAGAAATTATTTTTTGCTTTTTATATATTTCTATTCAACCATAAAAATTACATATATGGAAAAATATGAATTTTATGGACAAAATAGATTTAATTTTGTCAATTTAAATATTTTAGCTTTATTTATATGTGAGTAATATATGGAAGTTTATATTCGTAATTTGAGGTGTCAGTTGCATCAGATGTAAGCATGATATTATTTTGTAAAGCCGTCGTAAAATTTCAGACGGATTGGATGTTTGTAATAGAGGTAGAAAAAAACAAACTACAGAATGGCTAACGGGTTAAGACGTTCAAGTGATGGTTTCTTAGACTAGGTTTTACATATTAAGATCTGAGGTGTGGTATGCCTTCTATTTATTATTTGTTTGAGCCGTACCTTCTATTATAATTTATTTAGCTTATAAATTACCAATTCTATTAATCACTTGACTTTGATTGTTTTTCCTTCAGAATAAAACTTCAAATGTTAGCTCTCTTGCAGAATAATTAGTTCTAATAAATAAATTAATTAAAGCTGGTTGAAATGTTGACGTTTTAATTAATGATTGATGCACAGTGAACATATTATTAATTTTCGATCGATTCTAGTAAATAGAATTTTTTAATTTTATGACTTGTTTATTGGTTTTCCATTGGCTAATTTTAGACCGGATACTGGACTTTGAAATGTTCAAAAAAAGGAAAATTTAACTCAAAATTTTAAATAGGTTTTTTTTCACTGGATTATCAATTATTTGTATTAAGTGAAATTATGATAATTAATAATTAAAAGAAATAAAAAATATTCCAGCAAAAAAAAAAAAAAGTATTTATATTTTTATCAACGGATATATTCAAATAAACGTTGACAACAATTAGAATTGTATAAAAAATAAAAACAGCATGTCTAAAAAAAGAAGGCGATATTTATTATTATCGTGAATTGGTGTATTTTCAAGCGTGGCCTTACGGTTAATGATCCACAACAAGGAATAAGGAAAGGAGCCCGGCTGAGTGTGGCTGAGAAGGTCCTTGTTCCTTTTTTCCAGCCAACTTCTCCTCTTTCGCCCTCATCTCCTCCACCTCCACCTTCTTATTCTTATTCTTATTCTTATTCTTCCTTAGCCTTTCGACTTAAAACTCAAGTGGTACACAATATCGTGCAGGGTCAACGACACCCCAGTTCTCTTTTCTCCTCTTTATTTTCGACTCTTATCCTTTCATCCAATTTCTATTTTTTCCAGTTAAGTGTAAGCTTTAATTCGTGGGTGCGTTTTTAGCTACCGGTGAATTAAAATCACCGAGGTCGTTAAGGATGATTGAGCACCGTGAAAAAAGCTCTGTGCTACATACTTTTTATTGCCTATTATTTATTATTATGATTGAATTATTTTTCTAATGTGTAATAATTTAACTCCAATAAATATAAAAACGACAGCAAAAAAATCCACATATATAAATATATATATACAGTTAAAGTAAGTCGTATATATTTTAAATTGTATGAAAGTAACTGGACCATGATGGACGATGTAATTTCTTCCGTGAGCTTCGCGCCTTTTTCTTGTCCGCCATAATCGGCACACAAACGCGTACCTACTCCGCTCATGACTACTGCGAGCTTCATTATAATCTTTCGTACTCAACGGAAACAACCCTTTTTTTATTCTTACATATATATATATATATATATATATCTTCTTAGCTACTTCTTTACTCAGTCTTATCTCCTTATTTATTTTAGTTTTATTTTTCTTATTCCCCTTCTTCTTCGAGTTCGAATCTTCATGCATACGTACATTTATTATTTATTTTTACCCGCATCATATTCATCTGGCTACTGGGAGTGCCAATTAATTTATTATTATTTTTATTTGTTCATTTATTTTTAATAATTTTCATGTAATTATCTTATATAGTACTAGACATTTATTATCTCTATTCATTAAAATTATCAAGAGATTTACTAATTTAAAAAAATTTTTTTTTCATACTTTCAGAAAATTTAAGCGTGAACAAAAATATATGTACAATACATATATGTTTAAATATTTTTTAAGATAAAAAAATTGAATTATGACAACCGTAGACTGAGTTAATTTGAAACGCGACCTAAAGTTTTATTTTCAAATAAAAAAAAAAAAAATTCGAGGTCTCAGAATTTTTTTTTCAGCCTAAAAAATTATATGACCTTCTTGCCCTGGATGATCGAAAAATTGACCAAGTATTAATCGATTTGATTTAACTCCAAAAAAATAATTTACTAAAAAAAAAATAAATAATTAATTTTTTCATTAAAAAAATCAACAGCGTAAAGAATAGAAGGAACAAAATACAAGAGGAGAATAAAAATAAAGATACGTGTTCAGAGAGTTAGCTTAGCGTTGGCTCTTCTCTTCTCCGGGTCAACCAACTCGCGTGTTCGCTTGTCCCCTCACTACTTTCCCTCTCTTTCCTACTGCTTCCCTCTCGCTCGTCTCTCTATTTACTTTTATTCGCTCGCTCCGACATCATGTGTGTCGTTTTACCATACGTTCTTTCATTCGAGTTAAATAATTTAAATTTCATCGATATAAAACTATTTTCCTTCCATTATATTGTAGCCGAAGTCTCCTCCCCCATCAAATAATTAAAAAAAAAAAAAATTACATAGACGCACATATTCCATGTGATCTTTGGTCATTTTTCATAAATTAATGATTAAAATATGATTATTATATCAAATAGTTGACAATGTATTTGACGTCAACTAGACGTCAGACGAACCAGAGCTGGGGCCAAAGAATCCAACGAGGGAGTAATAAGGGCATTTATATACGATTAGCGACAGTAATGACATAAGGTACCTTTTAATAGGGCATGCAACGATAACTAACAATAAATTTCACATATACAACCTTTTTATATATTGCACAGACATGCATTCTTATAAAATGTACACCCACTCGTTGCGCAACACGCACAGTATTCTACTCTACTTTACTCAGTACTTTACTTAGTACGCTGGTATATTGTTAATATTATTTGAATGTACTTGCTGGGACGGGGACGTTGCTAATTAACCCCCGACCGGCAATTACTCGTTACTCACTCTACTCACCGCACGCTTATTATATCGTTATTTCATTTTTCTCTATCCTATTATTTATTCTATTTTTATTTTTAAACTCGCTATTGTTGTCCACTTTTTTTTATTATTTTTATTCATATTCATATTCATATTGTATGACTCATGTATGTCTGGATGTATGTGTGGACATTTATTGTATATTATTTAATGTGTCGTCAATTATGAGTAACATTGTAGGCTACTGTTTAAATAATTTGTTTTTCTTTGATGGCAAATTCGAAAGTTATTTAAATTTATGATAGTAGTGGCTATTAATTAAAAATAGTTTAATGATATTTCATAGTTAATATGAGAAATTAAAAACTGTCAAGTGTCACGCGACATCAAATTTGTCGAGTTAAAAAATTTTGTTTTATATTTCGTGTCATATTTTGAAATGAAGAATGCGAAAAAAAAAATTGACGTCAAGTTTTAAAAATTTTTTTGTAGTAAAAAAAAATTTGTTTATTCTTTTTTTTTTCTAATGATTTTTTGCACTGTAATTTCCCGTGTAGAAAAGTAGAAAAATAAATATGGTTAAATTTCGTTGATAAATAAAAGTGACCGATATCGATAACTAAATCTTAATTACATTTTTTTTTTTACAAAATAAATAACTGAGGTAGGCATAATTACGTCGACTTGACAAAATAAACAAACAAAATACAGGAAAAAAAGTAAACTATAATTTATTGCAATTTGCCAAGGGCTGGGGCCGAAAACTTCCCCTCGAAATACATAATTGGTATTAAATCGGTGAGTTGATAAGGATCTAGCATTAATGGTTATCCTGAACTATAGACTATGAACTAGCTACCTGGATTAGGGTGAGTGGGTGGTGGCGGTAAAGTACGACAGGTGAGACCGGTTTGTTGTCTTTTTATCTTTTAGAAAATCAGGTACTTTAAAGCTTACTTTCCGTAGCATAACACCCATATCTATCCTATAGCGTAATGTTTAGTGTGGAGTCCATTAAGATTGGCCCGATGAGATATTTACCTCGAACTAATCAGCGTCCAATCACCCTACCAGTTAGTTTTTCGCTTTAAAACTACCACCGGACAGACAAAACCTCCAATATACATATATATATTTGTGTAGTGTAACGATCGCGTGTTAAAGTGACACCGTCTTTAATTCTTTTTTCCTTTCTGCCATTTTATTATTTTTTTGTCTACCCTCCATACTCACGCAATAAAAAAAACTCGAGATTATTCTGTTTTTTCATTAATTTTTTAAAGACGCTAAAATCATTTTATCATTTTTGTCGTGTTTAATTTATCGTTTTTATGAGATCCCGAGTACGAGCTAATATAAATAAAATAAAAAATAGTTTTAAGGAATTTATAATGTGAGGGAGAAAAGATTACGACTGACGCACGTGCGTCGTTCAGAAAAACGAGAAAGAATAACACAAGAGTTTACGTACGCTATAGCTACTACTACTGTTTGCACTTGTTTCTCGAAATAGAATCAGTAGTAAAATTTTTTTGCCACTAAAAAATAGAGCAATAAAAAAAAAATATAATAAAAAACTCTCCCCAAGGAATTACGATTGAGTGCTGTATACATTTCTGACCTTTTTT